>NW_008824036.1:351081-361197 GCF_000699105.1 Pygoscelis adeliae | reverse complement strand
ATGTCCTGAAGAAGCTGTTTTCAGTATGCACAGAAGCAAGCCAGAACGCGAATTACTTACTTGCTTCTAAGCTAAAATTCCTCAAGACAAACCCTGGGTTGTAGGAGGTGAAATACAATAGCTGTATAACTACAGAGGTTTCTAGTAAAAACTTACTTGCTCTGGTTATTCCAGCCTTTGAATATTTCTTCTTGCATATATGGGAAGCTATACATTTAAAATGTCACACACATCACGTATATTATCAACCACCACGAAAAGCTGCAATCCTTTGAAGGATGCCTCCCATACACTGTACCATTTTTCCCCACATAGCACCTCTTCATTTCATTTTTGTGTTTATTGTACTTAATATTCAGCCCATACGATAATTTCAGGAACTCTCCTCTAATTAATAACATGCAGATTTATGCAGTTCTCTAGTTTACATACCTAATTTTCCCCACACAGTTTGTCTGCTTTACTAGAATTCCTCTGATGTTTACTTTGTTTTAAAATTCTTGCAAAGTTAAAATGGAACTATCACTTGAACATTCATTATTAATTTATCCTAAGTATCTCCAATTAATTCTCTGAATAGATTGGTACTTTATGACATTTGTTATTGATTGTTTGGAAGCAAACTTCCAATTACCAAAGGAGCACAGTTTTCCTAGCTCAAAACTTGAGTTTGAATATTCCTCTGCTAAGCAGCCTTAAAGAGGCAGCACTCCTTTTAACAGAAAGAGTCAACATTATAGCCCAAATGGATATAAGAGCCCATAAATCCCCTATCTTTACAACTATATCTCAACTGACAGATACAAATATAAATCAAGACAGACTGCTTTTAGCAATGACAACCAAAGCCCACAGTTTTAGCATCATTAACATAGCAAGAGGATCCTGAAACCAGGATACCCCCCAACACTGCTTCCAGCTAGAGAAAAAGCAAGAAAATCCTTCACTTTTTGTCCAGGCATTTTTAAAAGACAGTTGCTTTCAACTTGCATTACTGCAAACTGACCACAAAAGCAAGGAGTCCAAGTTCCACTGGCTCTTTAGCAGACCAAGATTCACAGACTGAATAGCACACCTCAGTGAAACAGGTGCCAGTAGAATCATACGCATATTGTAAAGGACAAGCAAGGCTGCACATCAGGAAAAGCGAGCAACAGTTCAGAACTGGTAAGACGCCCCAAAGACTGGGGATCAGGAACACTGCAAAGAATCTGTTTTAAGAAGCAGAGCTAAAAATTAAGAGGTCAGCTGAGACACCAGGCCAAGAACACCACAGACTAACCACAAGAACAGCACATCCTAGAAGGCAATAAATCCCAAGGAGGTTGCCAGAGTCCTCACAGACAACTAATTTGATTGAAGTCTCACAGAGCGCTCTCATCAGAACCAACACTATCCCTAAGCAAATAAGCAAGGAGCCCTAGACAGGGAGATAGCACTACAGCTTTGCAGATAACAGCAAAAGCAGCATCTTTAAGAACTGTACAAAACCAAAGTGCCACAATAACAAGTGAAACAATGGGAGTACAAGAGATCAGTTCTACCTACAGGGTCTTCCTTCAGCAGCTGCCACATACAGTTACCTGTGCCAAAGCCCAGGCACTGTCTCCACCCAGTTCCAGGCAAGTTCTAGTTCTTTGAGAGTTTTCCACTGCCCATCCTGACACCAGGCAGCTCATTAATGGAAAAAGCTCCTTACACTACAGAAACTCAGGAGGAAGAAGGGAGTAGCTGTGCTGCTCTGACTTGGCCTCACTGGCTAGTCAACATAGGTCAAGGCCAGAACCCTCTTTTGACTGGGAGGTCTAAGAGGGAAAGTCTCAGAATCACCGCTCACCAATTCCAAGCTTTCAATCACAACAGCATCACCACACAAAGGAACCCTCACTCTACCCTCCATCTTCTGCTTCGAAACGTTCTGAACAGGAATGTGAGCTCTCTTCCTACAAACTCAGAAAAAGTCAAATCTAGCTTTTGTGGAGCCTTTTTAGAGTCACCTTTTTCCTTTGCTCAAGTTTTAATTTTTGGAACCTAGAAAGCATTACAAGATCTTAGGTCCATACAATGCTCTGGTAGAAATGCATTGCTAAGCAACACTTGAGCCGTGCTTAGCCTATGAAGATATTCTGGCCAAGAACACAGAACAGAGTTCATCAGAATTACAATTCTAAAAAGTATGCCTTGGCCACCGCCAGACAATATCATCGCCAAAGGGGACAGCAGGTCAGTTTTCACATCAGCCAGCTTTCATTGTAGGCAGATGGATGTTATCATCTGTCTGCCTCCATGAGTGGCCCAGCCTTATCTCAAGATGTTTAAGCCTGATAATTACTTTCTAAGCATTTGAAAGTGTAACAGAAAGAGCTGAGACCAAGAAGGGATAGGACTTACAAGAAAAACCCATGCAGAATGTTATTGTAGAAAGCAAGACAGTAAAGCCTTCAACAGCAACAACTAACACATGCCTCTTTCTTACCCTGAGCTAAGAGACTGCTCTCCATTGTTAGATATGCAGTATTTTTCACTTAGCATTTGGAAATAATTGGTACATTGGCAGAAGTGAGCAATTTACTAGCCAAGTCTCACATACAGGACTGAGAACTCAAGTTTGGTTTATTTCATCCATTTAACAAATATGACTTACTAGGTGTACACTTCTGCCTGAGCTAAGAAAGTAACACAAGTCTTACTGAATCAAGAATAAAGGAATTCAGTGCATGAAGTGCAAAGGAAACCATCTTACAATAATAGAAAGGTTAGCATGAAGATTAAGTCCTCACTGCACACTGGGAAGAAGTAACCTTGGAACAATGCAACAGCTTTTCCTTAAATAAAAAATAATCTACCAATAAATAAACCAGGCTACAAGCAGAACCATCTCTTCAGGCCTTTTGCTGCAACTTGCATGCCCACTACAAAGCTCAGCTTCACAGAACAACTCTGCTACAGCAGCATCTACATGGAGCAGAGGCTCTGCCAACCCAGCAGCTCGCTGATGCAAGCAAGTTTCCCTTATCTATCATGAAACACAGAGTGACACTGAAGCTGCTTCAACAAGAACCCTTTCCCTTTCCTCAGTTCACATCTAAGGCAAGAAGAGCTCAGAGACAAAATAGGTTTCCCCCAAGTCCCACAGGAGACAAGAGAATCATTCTTAAAGTACTCTCCTCTCTCCAAAGCCATTAAGTCCTATGGAACTCTGTAGACATTCCACACCAGAATGCACAAGGAGTCAGAAGCTCAAAGCTAAGATAGCCCACACCATCAGCCCTTCAAATGAAGTCTAAGCTCCTCTGTGGACTCAATTTTTCATGGACGCTGTTGATGCGCAGTAAGGATTTCAGGTATGTAAAAGCCCACTGCATTAGAGCTATTAATCACAGCACCCTAAAGGCTCTTTCTAGAAATACTATTATTTGGGCCCATGCCTATCTCCTCTCCTTCACCAATACATTCTCACTCATTAGAAAACAAAAGGGCAAAGTGAAGTATAGTTGTTCTTCTCATTCAGCTGCCTATGTCAGTCAATAGCTAAAAGCTGCAAAGTTCTCCTCAGCCTTCTTTGGTTTTCTGCCCCTTCTGTCACACACTGCGTCAAGCAACATTTGACTTCTAAAAGCATCCTTTACCTAGGGAGCTGCGTGATTGACAGCAACAGAAAGGAAAGAAAATGCAAATGGAAAAGACGATGGAAGTGTGGGAACCTGCTCAATCTAACTGAAAAATAACTCATTTAGCAGAAATCATTTAGAGAAATAAATGCTGTCAGAGACAGAAGTCAAACAGTAAATAAGCCTTACCCAATTTAAACATGTAGCTGCTTAAAAACATTCTTCACAGTAATGTGCAGTTTAAGCACTTAGGAAGATTGCCAAGAGGTGTCAAAATAGTAAAAAGAAGTCTGAAAATAAAATTGCATGTAAATAAATCCCCCTCAGCTCTGCCAAACATCTCAGGCTCACTAACTACAAAGCTATACTATATTCAAAAGAAAGCTACTTTCTAGCCATACGTGGCTACAGTACGATTTTCTTTGCCATGCTGGAACAAGCCACCAGCAGAGGCCATCTTGTTCTGTGCCCCCAGCCCCAAAATTCCACCATCAATTTCAGGATATTTGGTGTCTTGGTACCTTTGCACTCAATCATCCTTCAAATACTCAGAAAGGATAAAAACAGATGTGTGGTCTGCTTTTTTATTTTTGTTTGTTTGCATTTAAATAATATTCTTAACCATATATCCCCTCAAGCATTCTCATTTCTGGTCACTTCACTGGAAAAGCTGGGGCTAAACAAGAAAGAGACAGAATCTAAACTTCACTAGGAAGATAGAACAATTGTTTAACAGGGATCTAACAGACATCTGTCAAAATCACAAGTAGTATGGTGCAAGGTAAATGGGGAATTTAATTCCACGGTAAGCAAACTAGGACATAGCTCATTAAGACATCAGGTAGCAGACTAAAAGATAAGGAAAACAAATGCTCTGACACTACACAACATTAATAGGTCATAGTAACTGTATGTGTAGTACACATAACTGTAAAGTGTACTAAACAGTACTGTGAAAGCCCGAAAATAAATGGTTTCAAAAGAGGTCTGAACAAATTGGCAAGCAACAATAAAATTCTAGAAGAGGTCAGACCACATTCAATGCTCAAAGATGCTGCCACTAAAGGCAGTTTAGACCACCTCTTAATACTAGAAGTGCAAGGAATATATTCATCATCTGATCGTTTTCATATCCTATTGCTACAACCAATTACACAAGTGTAACAGCTCTGTGCCTTATGGCCTATCTCATGCAAAGATACACAGCCACTTTACTGGGCCCTGTCCTCCAATCACCCATGTTACAGTAAATCTACAGCCAGCTCCTAGTAATGAAAGCAAGCCTTAGAAGTGCTACTAGACACAACAGTTCTTATGTTTTTACACATTTACCTTGCAGAGACAGGCACTGAAGCCCACCCAGCTTTTACCAGCATGCAGCACTCCCACACACTCCTCATACTACACAAAACTAGCCATAGAACCAGGTAATTCACTGCATGTAAATAAAGGTGAACTTATAGCTCTTACAGTCTGTAATACCCACTTTTTTCAAGCACAGAGAAACCAGTCTTAGCCAAGAAGAGTGAATTTCAGAGTTAACAAATCAGAAAAGGAGTATTATTGGTTTCACATTCCTCCTGCCCAATTGCTCACTTCTCAGCCTTTCCCTTTCCTTATTCACAAGAGCAGATGCTATACCCACCCTGCTTGTTTCCCCAGAGGCACACGTTTCCCTTCTCTTGCATGAGCAATAGCAAGTAGTGATTAGTGTAACACTAACAGCCCTCTCCAAAATACTCTGTTTCTATTGCAAGTGTATTTTCAAAGAAAGCAGTATCAACACTGAACATCAAAGCTGCCAGCTGCCTTACCATGCACTGGGACTGTATGAGATCGAGCTAAACAGACTTAAACTGGATCAGTAACTTCAATGGGAGACTTAAAAAATCCTATTACTGCAGGAAGTTATATCGGCAATAGAACAGACCTATGTCTGCATTTCAGCAGTGCCTTAGGAGAGGAGAGTATTTGCTGACATTCCTTCCATCTTCACTGCTTTCTGGTCTTAAAGTTGCAACTCTACTTTACTTACATATAAGCATAAACTTTTCTCCTGGCTAGGATCCAACATTAACATAACAATGACTTCCACAATTGTCACCACTGCTGGCTACACCAGGTATAGCTACAAACATGCTGTGTTTCCTACAAGTTATGTTTAAGCACATCTGCTTTGGAGATGTGCCTAGGATACATAACATCCTTTGTGCATAGACACAGCATCATTCTACAGTGCTAGACAGTAACAGCCATACAACAGGCTGAAGAGCATGGAAACACCTTTCCCAGCTCTGCCACCACCTTCTTACTTGCCCCCCATTTTATTTCTGTAATGCCATTTTTTAACCACTGAATTGGGAACTATTAGTCTTGAATCTCACCTCACAAGGTGAAGTTAATTGATACTTCCAAATGCCTTGGAAATCCCCAGATGAAACATAAGTTCTAGCATTAATCATTAACTGTAAATGCATGCTACAAGAGAACAAGTACAAAACAGGTTGTCAGCCAAGAAACTCCCGTGGGCTCAACAGCTGTGGTTAGGAAAGACTCCCAAGGGCAAGAGAACAACTGCTTCTTACTTACATATTCCTCATGCCACCCCTCTTCCCTTATCCCACATTGTGCTAATAGCATCAAAAGGCAGCAGGGAAGGGGTACTAAATATTAAGTCACCTTCAGTACACCAATTTGCTTCAGACAAAACTGGGGAATCTGGGCAGTGCACCTCAAAGACAAGCAAGGAGCTATCCTCAGGAGCATGTTCCAGCAGAACACAGTCCTAGCAGCACTCTCATCATAGTGGGATCCAGGCTTCACCACAAGACTAGTTTGCAAACCAGCCTATGAAATATTCACCAATTTTTTTCAGGGACTGACATTTCAGCATCTCAAGTTAAAAATGCTAATAGGACTTTTTCCATGAAGTTAGGATTTCCCCTCAAGGGCCCTAGTACTGCCATGCAAAGCAAGATATCCCCTTTCCATCCCCTACTTACAAAATGCACCTCCCTGTCCCTTTCTCTCCACCTCAGTTAATGAATTACGGAGTGAGTAGCATTCCATTCAGATAGAGAGCCTCTTCTGTAATAAGGATAACATCGCTCAACACAGCACTCCTGAAAAGATGGAGGCCCTTTTTCCTCAGGTAAGTCTTCCTATTCAGATGCCCCAAAGCAGAATTGATCTACACACTTGCCACAGTACGAGCATTTTCCTAAGCAAAGCACAACAGGAGCAGCCACAGCAAACTCTTCTCCCACATGAAGCAGCACAGGAGATTCAGGAAGGCAGAGGTACCATTGGTTTCTAGCTCCTTGTCCGCTCCTGCCAAGAAACATGTAGCCTGTGAGAGATGAACAAAAAAGGCACATATAAACCTTAACAGCCAGATTTTGCCTCCCCTGTTGCTGCCATGCCCATCAGCATGATTTCTACTTTGTAAGAGTTCTACAATGCAGATTTGAGTCTGCAACTCTTAACATGGGCCTCCAATTTACTACAAAAGTGTCATGTTTCTACCAATCACATTTTAAATGAACAGATGCCAGGTATTTCAAAATCCAGCAGAAGGTCTAGTTTACTAGGGGCTTCGTTTCATGGGAGACTACTAAGACCAAAGAGGAAATTTTCTGCTGAACTGCACTGAAGTAGTCTCTACCCCAGGTTCTGGGCATTTTAGTAGGCTGACAGAATCTAGAACCTTTGAAGAGGTCTTTTTTTGGCCTCTGCAAGAGGATTGTCCCATGCATAGCCCTCCAAAACCCGACAGTTTTGTACTATGCTATATACTATTCAAAGCTATTTCTCTATTAATATCCATTCCATAAACACTGCTAAAGTAAAACTGCACATACAACATAAACTTGTTTACAATGTGTGGAGCTTTACACCCTCAAAATACTGAGCAGAAGATACTATGCATTTTATTTCATAAGCAAATCAACCAAAACACAATCTCTCTCTTAATTGCTGTGCACTATTCCCATAAAAAGTCTTGAAAAAAATACTTCAAGCCCTACTTATTAATCAGTCTCACAGCACCACTACAGAAATCTGACTTTTAAAAGAGTAGGGAGGCAAGTTCCATACACAAGAGCTGGAACATTCAGACAAAAGAGAACATATCAGCTCCAATGCAAATCCCATCAGTCCTTCACGATGACAGTGCACTTTCAGGATTGCATCCAAGCTCCTGACTAACTACACTCAAACAGGCCAAAGGCAGGCCATAATCTAGAACCCTCCAAGATGTCTTTTTTTGGCCTCACCACATCTTACACGAAGCTCAGTGCACATGTGTTCACATGTGAAGATTAAGAGTCTAGTCCCACACAATAAATTAAATTTCTAAGACCTGGCAAGTAAAGGTCAACCAGCAAGGCTAGAAAGGGACAAGAAGAGCACACTAGAACAGCGAAGTAAACTGTAGAGAAGTTAAATGGCCTCTGTTATGACAGTCATACACCACCATGGACACCTGTCAGTTGAAGAACTAGTTGGAGGCACTAAATTTCCTGTTATCACTGTTTACAACTGAGCCTACCCAGACCTAACAGCATACTTGCACATTGATTCCTGGGCAATCCGACAGACACATTCTACTGGGAATTACATATGTTCTTGATGGCTCTTACAGCCAGGCTTTAGCTGGTTTGCCAACATACTCACAACCTGAGGACATGGCAGAAAGAGATTAAGAACTACAGTTTGCAACTTTTACACCTCTCCTCCAGAATTAGCTCTAAACACCTATATAAACAAACAGCGCGGAGTTAAATTGCAGTAAACTACCCCCTCAAATAAGTATTTAATCCCTTCCCATGACTAAGTAACAGAAATACGACTTTTCTTAACAGGGAAACAGAAGTTACTTAAACTCAGAATTATTTTGTCAGCTATTTTCAAGTCAAATATATGTATTTGCTTTGACCTAGAGTTCAAACGATACTTTAGAAAACTGCCATATAGAAGTGTGATGCACAGAATATTGCATCATGACAGGTTTTTTCAATGACTGCAGGAATAGGTGTTTGCAGTAAGATTATGTAACAAACTGTTCTAGGCTTCCTTATCCATGAGCACTCACTGTATGTATTCCACAGATACCTCTCCATACCAAGAGACAAGTTATGATAACTGAAGTTTTCCTAAAGCACAAGTGTGTAAAAAATAAGCACAAGTAGTAGCTCTCATTGAAAAGTTAAATAGGAGAACTACCAGTGTCAGATGCACTCATTTTACTCCTCACAGCTGTAGGCAGCATTATTTGCTGACAGGTAATGGACATGATCTAAATCACTCTTCCCCTCACCTCTTCAGATACAATCACTTATCTTTTCTGAAAGTAATGAATCTGCCAGACTGGAAAATCCCAGAAGATCTTGATAGAATCAATTTCTTGACTTTCATTTAACCTCCTCTCATCCTTCAAGAGTTAGAACTTTTGCAATACTCCATCACAGACATCCTCAAATAAATGCCTGCAAACAAAGACAGACAGTCTTGTCACAGAAGAACACGTCTGTCGATTAACAATGACATGTTGTACCCTATGCAGTTACAAGCCAGCATGTTTACAGCAAGGAGTACATCTCCTCTGCACTTACGAGGGATGCACCTTCTTGCATCTCAGAGAACCTCGTGCCTTCTTCCGTCTTTTGGCATTCACTCCATTCACAAGCACACAAGCAAGTTTCTGAAATAAGGTCTTCCACAGGTACTCTCCCATATCCTAGTCTCACTTAGGAATTTTTGGCAGCAGTGGCATATATCGAAACTGCTCCAAGCACTCCTTCCAAAAAGCTGCACCGTATAGCAACATAGGCAGAGTTCTCTCTGAACAGGCACGAAAGGTTCAAAAGCTGCAGAAACAATTAATTTTTAACAAAAAAAGGGGCTACACATCTACTTTGCACAGACCTTAATCAGTTAATTGAACTAACTAGAAAAATTGGTAGAGGTGTATCACTAGCAATGTTTCCTTTGAAGCAATTGCTGTCAGTTACCAGCAAGACTAAAGGGAGCTCATTAACTCAGAGGCATCTCAAGTTAGCAAGACACATCACACCAATCACATGCTTCAAGTGAGCTGAATCCCCACTGGATATGCTCACTCTACACCAGCCTGAGTGACAACTTGGGGTGAGCTATCCCCTATCTTACCACCAGGGTAAGTGAGACATGGAGCCTGTATGTGGAGGAAGGTGCTTTATAGGTGAAAACAGCCAGGGTGAGGTATTTACCATATTTCTAAGGCACAAAAACATGTCAGCTGAGAGACAATTATACAAGTCTGCAGACACACAAGTTGTCTAATTGCTGTGACACACCATGGCCAGACTTTCACTCTAACACAAAATCCAGACCCTTGTTCTACCAAGTTGCCCACTTGTGGTATACAAACCAAAGAAAAATCCCCATTCGCTGTCCCCAGCACTAAGCCTGAAACACAGCAGCACTGTCCTAAACCTATTCAGCAGGCAGCAATCATAGGCTCGCT
>NW_008824036.1:334797-351052 GCF_000699105.1 Pygoscelis adeliae | reverse complement strand
ACGAGAAGGCTCACAGGCAAAGAGTCAGGACATCTACACAAAGTCAACTAGGCGCCACAGCCTGTAGCATTTATTACCGACTCCGCTCCTTCTGAAACAGCCCAGTAGCTTGTCAGACATACAAGATTAACATCTACAAAGATGCCAAGCAATCCCAATGAATCAATAGAAGTTCTAACAGAGACCTGCACACTGAATTAAGCAGAGCTGACAAGTGGGTTGTAAGCACACCATGTTTAATGATCAGATGAGATTTCACTTCTAACAAGATTATTCCCTTTTTAACAGGTGTCTATGTGCTGCAGAAAGATAATCCTGCACAATCAACCATCACACACATGTAAAGTCAAGAAGCAACCGCTCATTAATGGAAATTCTATAGACATAGTCAAGCAGCTGAAGCAAATGTGTTTGACTTTCCAAGTTTAATCAACAGTGGGGACTTGCTCAAAGCCTTCAGCAAAGCATAAGCCTCCGTCACCTGAGCAGTTGCTCCACTAGCATTGTAGGCCCCTGCTTCCTATGTGGTTCAGCCACTAGAGGGGAAACCAGTATTTGTGCATCATCCAGGAAACCAGAATTTGTGGTTTACGATCCCCTACAGATTACAATGGCTTTGAGCACAGGACACTTATTCCTGTAGTCTGCAGCCATTCAAGACCATGTCTGGATCAAACTCAGCATTTGCCTGAACTTCTGTGCCACATGGACACAAACAGCATTCAGCCTGACAAAGATATTCCAAACCACACATAGGAAAAACACATACATGATAATGTACCTCAAATACATCACACATCATACTGTGACAACAGTCTAAGTGATCCACCGGAATAAGTACATTTTGCCTAACAGATTCCAATACTCTGAAGCACTCGCAGGTTATTGGACATGACAAAGGCAACAGACCTAATCCACTGAACAACTATTTGTCCAAGAACACCACAACCGACTTGCCCTCTAAGCACTATTTAAGTTAATGCTCATCTCAGTTCTAGTATTTTTCACTAACAGGCATGATCTCAAAGCAGTAAAGCTTCTCAATTCTAACAGTAGCCCAACAAAATAGATGAAAGCAGAATAGAGTTGGCCTGGGAAAAAAGCAAGCAGTAGGACAGTTGGAACATTCTCTTACACTCTTTCTGCTGCTAACCAAACCCTAATTTAGAGTCAGTATTGCTTTCTCACTCATCTTTTCCCTCTTTCTAAGTGTGTTTAATCTGCTGTAAAATTGTTTTCATGGTCGCAGTGAATGTTATTGTAACTGTTTTACAATGTGCATTATCTGCACTGTGTAAAGGCTTTTGCCTTCTGTATGCAAATTGGTATCTTGCCTGCTGTCATTCAAGGTGCATGCCCTCACAGAACTATACACTAAGCTACTTTCCACATCACTGAAGGGCACAAATGCCATTTCCTGCAGAAAAAGTTAATAAATCACTTTAGATCCAGTCCTATAGAACTGAAGCCTGTTCTCAGAATTCAGCCAGAGCTTGGCCAGAACACAGGAGATCAGACAACTTTGTTCTGACCCATAACTACTGTGCCATAGGAAACAAAGGCTTAAACAGAGATGGTCATCAATCACTGGTCTGACAGGGCAAAGAACAAAACTACAGAAAATATACCCATTCTGTGGAAAGAAAACAATCTTGTTTTAGGACAATCTAGTTATATGTAACATCAAGACAATTACAAAAAGCATAGTATTTTCAATCCTCCCTAGCTTGTAACATATTAAAAAGACTTAAGCAATTCAAAGTCAGTCAGCATTTTTAATACTGAGTAAGCAAACCAAGGCAAGAAGCTAGAACGCCATTTTCTCAAGATCCCTGAACAAGTTAGTATCAATAAACCTGGTTGGCTGCCGGTCCTGAACCTCCTGCATCAAGGCCTCATTTCTAAGCTGCTTCCACTTGTCTCAAGTTTTATGAATTGTTCATATATGCAAGTCAACTTGACAGAAGATAAGTTTATAGACTTTTCATAGTTGTATGTAGACAACTGGGCTGTGAAAACAAGGTAACTTTAGTCTTGCCTTTTAGTACAATATTTTTCAATTACCAAATGAAGCAGGACTCAGAACTTTAAATACTGGTCACCAGCCAAAGGGCCAAGCAGCCAACTTCTCAAAAATAAAGCATGCACACACACTCCATGGGGAGTCTCCTAGCTGGAGAAACAAGCAGCTCATCCTCAAGATCACTTCTGAGGTGCCAACTGGGCCTCCTGCCACCAGCTAGCTGATTAGGACATCACTTGTCTGATTATATCAGCTCCCCAGTCACCCTTCCCTGGCAAGAGCCTCAGCTTCATCACTTCGTTTGCCTAGATCTACAACTTTGTGGCCAGTAGCAATTGCTTGAGGAGCAGCTGAAGGAGTATGATACATGAATTCTCAGACTGAAACAAAACAAATGTCACCTGCACAGAGGATGTATGACAGCTTAAAAAGCAAGCTTATAAGAAAGCCCAAGATGTTTATCCCCTGCACCGCAGCCTGCAAAGAGGGTTTTTTGCTTCAGCCATCTCATCCAGCACAGCAACTCATTTACCAATGTGTCTTTAGGATCTTCTACATTTTGCCAATTTACCACAGCAAGTAATCACAGCATTGGAGACTGCTCAGAGAAGCCTATTCCTCAATCTGTCAATGCAAAGTCACATGATTAACCAAGAAAATCTATACGAAAAGGAGGAGAAAAAACCTACATACCCAATCCTCAGCCACTTAATCACAGCCACTCCTGCTATCAGTATCTGAAGCAATATTGCTATGGCAACCACAATACCTTTAGCTCAGTTGACAGGATGGCACAAAAGGAGACACTTGTCTCCACTTTGTTAGCTGGGTAATTGGTCCTGCTGTGCGAGGTCAGTTTTAAGAAAGATGACAGCAGGTAGAGCCTGTCTGGTTAGATACCAGGGCCACCTTATCCTTGGAACAGATCTCGGATTTATTAAACACTTAAGAGGTTAGTGAGCTGTGAAAATCCGATTCACCACCACTGCAGTCTGCTGACTAGAAACTTCCTCCTGTGCTTCATCAACTTTTCATTATCTTTGTGTTTTTCTGAGGGAAGGAGGGAAGCTCCAGGGATTTAAGATACTGCAATTTTCAGGCTGCAGGAGCCTTCCAATTCAGTCACCCTCTCTGGCAGCAACCTTTTCAAGAACAAGAGCAAATTTGCTGTAGCTGGTTCTTAGGCTGAGCTCTTCAGGTAGTGCACAGGACAGACCAAGTCTTGCCACAAGTTGTGGTACTTGTTCTTCACTCTGCCTACACGTAAGCCAGTTCTAAAGCATTGCTTCCAATGCTCCTTATTTCCACATTCACTATTTTCTCATGTTGAGGTAGAGAAAAAACCCCAACCTTGTCCTTAAGCTGATACAAACCAAAGATCTTCAGATGAAGAGAACGGATTAGCTCAATAGTACATTTCACTATAAACTGTTTCTCAGCTTGCACATTTTGCACTCTGCACAAGAGACTGAAGCCCTGAAACATGTCACTAGCTCCAAAACAATCAGCATTTCACCTTGAGAGTTTCCAAGTAGACAAAGTACAGATATTTTAAAAATCTTAATCCATTAGCTCTTCCCCTCAGCAGACCAAAGCATAATCATTACCCGACTATTTAAGAAACAGTTGAGCCTCTGTTTCCATGCAAACAGCTCAAACATAGCTCTAGCTGAAACAGCCAGAGCAGAGCAAGTAAAGATGCAACAGGCAACTGCCTGTAACAGGCAAGCGCTCCCTGCCTGTATTGTTTAACTGTGTACAGTAGAGGCATCTGAGGGGTCCACTGTAAGGTAATGTCAGATTTTTAGCATTTAGGAAACTATCATCTCAGGAGGAAATTTTGGGGAAGCAATTTCTATATGTGAAAGATATCTGCCTTAAGGGCTATGAATTCATTGGAAGATGTCTGCTATCTCATGCATCCTACAGGAAGTAGGTAGATGACTGGTGCAAGACAGCTCCTACAAGGACTGTAGAGTTTTTCTCCTGATCTTACAAAGCTTTCTTCCCCAAAGCACAATAGAATCTGAGCAAGTATTTTGCTGTCAGTTTCCCCTCAGTTTTTAATGAAGCAGGGGGAATCACAAATATCCCTTTCAGAAATTTGTGCTACATGAAGGTTAGAAGACAACAGAAAGGTTTTGATGTTGCCAATAACCTTGACAAAGTAGAAGCAACAGCACAATGGGAAATCTCATCACAAAGCAGTTTCTCATAGCCAATTCCTCTTCAAGGTTTCTCCTCAGACAATTAAGGTAAATCCTGAAGTCTCTACAAAGCTTTGAGCAAGAGTTTGGACTAGAGACCTCCTGAGGTCCCTTCCAATCTGAATTACCCTACTACCATCCAAATTCAATGAAGTTAAAAGTTAAAACACCACATTCTCAGAAGAGTCCGAGTCCAAGGTGAATAATAGAGATGAACTGCAGATAGCAAGCAACATTCAGAAGTAGTCAAAAGGTAGATACCTCAGTATCAAAGCTACTTCAGCAAAAGCTATTTAGAGCCAGCTGCATCTGCAACACTATCAACTGCCCTCTTGAGCAGACAGCATTAAGGCCCTAAACCACATCAAATAAGGATAGTAGAATACTAAAGCTTCTTCCCCACAGCACAGCTTCCTTTCACCCAGCTCACAGACCCTTCAAAAAAGCTTTTGCAATTCAGCCCATACTGGTAAGAGTAGCTAGAAGGCATCATATCTCTAGCAGGGTTGCAAGAGGTTTGCTACTGTGCTTCCCGTAGACCAGCCACGCTTTAGACCAAAACCTATTTCACTTCTCCCTGTAGTCCAGCATGCTTTAAGTCACAGGCCTGAAAGTCTGAGCTACCTACTTTGTCTAATGCAATACATACAACCCAGAATTACTTTTGCCCCCAAAGCACAGAAGTTGCAGCTCATCTCCCCTGCCTTCCCCAAATCCTTGCCAACTTAGAGCAAAGAGTCTAGGGCAAGGAAAGGGCACCACCTTTTAGCATTTTTTTGGTATGTATCTACACAAACCCAGAATAACTTCATGGATTAACAGCCATGAATTAACAATACCAAAAAAAGGGTATTTTCCAGTAGGTTCTTTATTTTAACAGAGCTGGACGTCCTAACTCCGACTTTGATAAAGTACATGGGCTTCTGTGGTAGTGGTACCGAGTTCTATCCTTCCTCACAATAATATATAAAGCCATATCAACAATGTGATACAAGAAACCATTTTAAACACAAAACCAGCAGTAGAAATTAAGCACATTACCATTTCATATTAATATTAATGTCTGGGGATTTCTGGCTTCCATTGTATCTTACTTTGCAGTTGACCTGTAAGGATGACATCACAATAACAATACTAGCCATACTATAAATACCCACTCATTTCTACTTCAGCATGCATATTATGTATAATGACTGTGCCTTTTTCCAACTTTAAAATTCTGTTTTACAGGCCTTCATTTCAGCATAATGTCCTCATAAAACACAATAGCAGTGCAGCGTAAAGAGGACCAAATTAAAAATTAATGGGCCCTGCCAGTACTAAGCTTTCTCAGAGCCAGTAAAAGGCAGAAGGACAGTCCTCCCTCCATGTGAGAGTCCTGCTTATGCAAAACCAAACATACCCTTCCCTGTCCCAGGTTTAACAGCCAACTCCCTGCTGCAGCACACAATGAAACCAAGGGATGCAAGGGGCAAGCCTGGTTGGATGAGCCCACTTGCCGAGGGCTCTCTTCACTGCAATTCCATACAGAAGCTACAAGGAACATTTAGCTTTGTCACCTTAAGCCTTTTAGAGAAAGCTCCCCACAGGTCCCTAGAAAAGAAGCCAATATGGCATTCAATAAGACTGCACACTGACTGGTCTAAAGCAATATCCTTTAATAGAAGCTGTGATCCAGTTTAAAGCTCATCCCCTGAATTTAGGAAACTTGCATTTCTACTCAATTCTGTAAGTTATTTTCCCCATTTTTAATAACCAAACTCAGTCTGTTAAAGTACATACAGCTTTTCCATAACTACCTTTTTAAAAGCATTCTAACCTCTTACAACTCCCACACCAAAGCCCTGTCACCTCAGTGGCATAACTCAAGACCACTTCACAAAAAGCATCCGGTCCAGTTTGTTCAATTGTTTTAAAGAGTAGAAATAATTATCATGAGCTGGTACACCACTTTCCTTACAGCAACACAGTTTCCACATTTCACCCTAGCATCAGTGGGAAAAGTATTCCAGCATACAGTGTTTATACAGACTGCTTACAGACATTTGGCAGTCCTGCAACATGTTCTAGCCATTTCTTATTTTTGTTGTCAGATTCATGTCACACCAGGAAACACTATTCCTGTTTAGCACCAGACCACGCACATGCAGTGTTAGTGTGCCCTTGCAGACAAATGACAGACTGGAACCCTCTGGTGCTCTTCAGAGGGAAGGAAACATTATCCTGATCAAACTGCCCTCAGGCACTTCAACCAGATAAAAGACACAGGCTTGCATGAATTACTATAGACCTCTTGGGGTTGCCTGGACAAATGCCATAGTCTTTCATGAAGTAACAAGACATGCTGCCTTCATTCTCTTTCATTACAGCTTCTGTTCATCTCCTTCATATCTCAAAATGCTCAGTAGCCTCTTAGGGAAGTCATGGGAACTGTCATGTGGGGATATCTACAAATAAAACATTCAGCTGTATCTGTATTATGTTGTTGGCAAACCTCTAAAGACAACCTGTGTTTTCCAATCCAGTAGCTGACAGGCTTGGCACCCTCCCTCCCACTTTTCCTCTCCCAACCAGTACCCAAACAATAACACAGCATTAAACCATTGGATGTTCTAGCAGAGAAGTGGTGTCACTTCCAAACATGCTGAAAAAATTAATAAAAAGTCAATAAGCACCTGACTACCCACAGTCATTAGAATGAAGACAGTCAGCTCAAGACCTTTGAACAAGGCACTGCCTCCCTAAATTGTTGCTGCAGTTTTAGGGGAAAGAGCTGTCTTTTCACTTTCTCCCCCTCCACTTCAGTTTATACTCATTGCAAGCATCCATTTTTTATCCTACTGGATGTTACCCTTCAATATACAAGTCTATCCATACAGAAGAAGTTTGTTGGACAGCCTATGAACAGCAAAAAGTCTTGCTGGTGATTTTTGCGTTTAGCACGATCTAAAGTCACCTCTGGAAATGTCATTAAGATCTCAGCCTGCATTTCTGTGCATAGCCAGGCCCATCAGAAATGCAGATGCAATTTGGAAGTAAAAAAAGCAGAAGTATCAGCTTGTACTGATGACAGCATCACACATTCATTCTGCCCAAGCATTGCTGACCATGTATCAGTCTGGTGGTTGAATGTGAGCTTGAACAGGGAGCAAACAGTTCCATGCAGCAGCTGAACATCACAAAAGGTAGTTTTGTTTAGAAAAATCTCTCCAAATATTTCAGAACCAACATCTATATTGCCCCATAAACCCATGCAACTCAGACAACAATATCAACTCCAGCAGAGGAAAACTAACAGACTAAAATCTGTTTTAGATCAAAGGGGAAAAGATTTGTTGCATACCAATGGGATTCCCAGATACCTGTGAACACTTGACATGTAATGACAAAATAAGGCTTCTGGTACTCAGACAAGAATTTAACCCTTTTAAGACAGCAGACAAACTACTGCTCAACTTAACAATTGATTTCCTATGAAGTGTCTCATTTTTCAGTACATGTTGAAGTAATTCCTTATTAAATTAAGTCCTCATTCATAAAGAGAACTTTTTCAACACATCAAGCCTCCAAGGAGTTCTGCAGATATTAAAGACTTCATTAGGAAGAAAATTCCCCAGACAGGGACCTATGCCCAAGATTTCAGCAGATACTCTATCAACAGCAGCAAGAGGTACAGAAAGCACTGCTTAGCATTGCTAACATGCCTATTACTGTCCACAGCATGGAAAATGCAGTCACCTTGGAAACCATTTCAGAGATCTGCTGGTGTCCAGGGATAAGGTTCAGAAGCATGTGAACATAACAATTACGCAGAGGCATCCACAGCTTGTGTCCTTTGGAGAACCTGCTGAAGAGCTGACAGTTTCCATAGAAACACTGTGGAAAAGCTTAGAGTGAGCTTCCTCCCAGCTGTTTCACTTCCGAGTGCAAACAAGACCCAGCAATGAGTTGCCTTTTTCATTTGTTAAGTGCAACAGCTGGACAACAAGCAATGAGGTCATGTCATTGTTTAACCCCAGCCAGCAACTAAGCCCCACACAGCCACCAGCTCACTCCCCCCCGCCAGGATGGGGAGAGAATCAGAAGAGTAAAAGGGAGAAAACTCGTGGGTCAAGATAAAGACAGTTTAATAAAGCAAAAGCTGCATGCGCAAGCAAAGCAAAACAAGGAATTCATTCACTCCTTCCCATCAGCAGGCAGGTGTTCAGCCATCTCCGGGAAAGCAGGGCTCCATCACACATAATGGTGACCTGGGAAGACAAATGCCACCACTCCAAACATCCCCCCCGCTTTCTTCTTCCCCCAGCTTTCTATGCTGAGCATGACATCACATGGTATGGAATATCCCTTGGGTCAGTTGGGGTCAGCTGTCCTGGCCGTGTCCCCTCCCAACTTCTTGTGCACCCTCAGCCTACTCACTGGTGGGGTGGGGTGAGAAGCAGAAAAGGCCTTGACTCAGTGTCAGCACTGCTCAGCAGTAACGAAGACATCCCTGTGTTATCCACACTGTTTCCAGCACAAATCCAAAACACAGCCCCATACTAGCTACTGGGAAGAAAGTTAACTCTACCCCAGCCAAAACCAGCACAGGCCAGAAGAGTGAAAGACATTTTCACATTACCAGAGGTTCATCTTAGGGGTAAGCAAGAGTCCCTCCCCTATAGCAACTTATTTTGCTATCTGCTTGCTTTTTGACAGCTACTCCCTTTATAGAACTGTATTTCTTCTCAAGCAGGTAAAGTAATGTCTTTAGAGCTCCAAGTCCTTACAGCAGCTGTGTTGTACAGAATTTTGTACACAAGTCTGTAAAAACACTGAATATAAAAGCCTGTCTAGGAGATTCGAGACTGAGAGTGCATCCTTTCCTGCCTAAAAGCTGCAAGTTTTGAGTTGCTTTCTAACCCAGGAAGGCAACTTAAGGAGAAAGTTTGAGAGCACAAGTCACATCATCTCCACTATATAGCTATACAATCTAGCACCATGGCCATATGGAATGACACTTTTAACATTTGAGTTACCACTCAGAAGTACTACTCAGCACAGAACCTACCAAGCACATGCATGCCTATGTCACTTTAAGGATAAGCAGCTTTCAAGTTCCACTGCTTAGCATTTTCCACTTCACCTAAGTTTTCCAGCCAGCTTGATGCCAATAGTTGAACTGGTTAATAACCACATGGTCTGCCAAGGAAATCCTACATGTAAAGCAGAGATATCACTTCAGGTCTGTCACACAACACATGCTCAGAAGCCTTTTGCCCAAAAGTCAATTTGGGCCTGAGAAGGCAGAAGTCTAGTCCCTTCAGGCTACTTCCCATAGTCTGAAGTGTCCCCTACATAAAGCCTTGAATGGCTTTCACTCCTGAAAAAGCCTAAAATTTCCTAGTAGTCTTCCTTGTATCACCAATTCCACTCCATTCGCCTAGCCTCTCTGCAGTC
This sequence comes from Pygoscelis adeliae, assembly GCF_000699105.1. Lineage (NCBI taxonomy): Eukaryota > Metazoa > Chordata > Aves > Sphenisciformes > Spheniscidae > Pygoscelis > Pygoscelis adeliae. Next base: position 341,383 of record NW_008824036.1, on the reverse strand, counting down.
CTTGCCTCAGCATCTTTCCCATCCTTTATTACCAGCTACTCCTCTTGCCCCACATCCCTGTAACACTTTCCTTCATGCTATTACCATCACCTCCTACACTTACTTTGCTACAACTGGCATGTTAAAAACAGAGCTATATTTTTGCAGTCTTCAAAGCTCCTTTTCTCCCTTTTTTGTCTATAGAAACTCATGAGGCACATAGTCTAATAGTCATGTGGGCTAGCAGGTTCTAGCTCTGTGTAGTTCTGAAAATAGCTTACCATAAAACATACTTTCCTTGCAGTAATACTTTCTAGCTAAATCTGACAGATTGAAGAGGAACAAGTTGCCCAAAAAAATAAGACAACAGTTCACTAAGCAGGAATAGAGAACATCAACTTTTATACCTCACATCATGATTCTGGAGAATTTCTTTTCTTCATAGTCCCCATTCTCTACATTGTAACCGGAAATATGAAGAACCCAAAAGACAGAGTCTACCACCAGAGGCAGAGAAGTGGCAGTGCTGTCTTGCTTCAAGCATCTCCAAACATGCCAAGTTTGCAGTTTCATCCATACTTCCATGCAGAAGTACATAGATAAAAACTGACCCATCTCAAAAATCAATTACAAAGTAACATTTCTTTCTATAAGCCTACAGTCAGAATATGCTTCCCCCCCATTAAAACAGTAGTTACTGCAATCCAGCATTTTATATACTTCAAGAGAAATTAATCAGCTTTCAAAACAAAATCCAACTGACAACTTTGCAATTTCTTTTTAACCCCAGAAGTGGTCTCCCTTGTATTTCTGGAGATTGAGAAGTTTCTTTTTGCTTTTCAGGGACAGGGAAGTAAAGAAAATTTTGACCTTGAGGTTTCCACAGCTGTTTCGATTCGGCAACAAAACCATTTCTTGATGTTCTTGCCAATCTTCCCTTTCCAGAAGGGCAACAAGAAACATCAAGCCAGTGCTAAAAATACTGTCTCTCCCCTTTGTTGTAATTAGATTCTGAACTCTCCCCTGCTGGTGCCACTGTCTGTCAGTCCTGCCCATATAGCTATGGGGCTCTCTAGCACACATAGGTTTGCAGGCTCCACCACCACAAAATAGCACTGTTTCATGTTGTCAACATCATTGACCTGGTAAGCACAGCATGACCAAAAGCCCTAACCCTCCTACAGCTAGTTTCTTAGTCTCATACAGTTCTTAATTAGAGCAAGTCTTAAGCCCACAAAAAAAGTATGACTGTGACAGCTAATCATTTGCTAGGAACAACAGATGCACTTACAATGAAGATATATTTAATGGTTTTTTTGCAAAGCACTTTTCTGACTGAATAATACATTGTAATGATCATTTGGGATAGTTCAAAATGTAATTTTAAGAATGTACGAAACACTTCACCCTCCATCCACTCCTGCAGGAATATTCCTTAATTTGTGTCATTCTTAAAGGCTAGGCAGGCACTAGCTTTTAGCCCATATTTATGCTGGCAACATATATGCAATGATTAGAGACGCACATCTTAACAAAAGGGAGGAAAGCATTCCAAGAACCACTATAAGGGGAGAGGTCCTTTTCAGCATGGTGCATTATGCTGATGATCTTTGAGCTATTTTTATACTCACAGGGTCAATTTTCTACTGTGTTGGAAGTTATCTGATCATTTCCAACTAGATAAACACAAATGTTTATGAAACTATTAGATTCTTTTTGCCAGTGGAAAGATTTCAACTGGCTCGACCTTTCCAAAAGGTGTTATAAGATATACAAGGCAGTGGAAAATAGGCCAGCTTAGTAAATTTTTCTGCTCATCCTAGGATTCACGTGCTTCCCTCATCACAAAAATCTTCCCAAGGAAGCAGGATTCCTAAAAAGCAGAGCTTTCATCTTGGCTTATCACAATCATTTCAAGGAGGCTGCTTGTAGAATCAAGTATTCTGCAAAGTCTAGATATATCCACATTACATACCCCTAGAGAGTTAAGCACGCATCACCTCCATCTGGCAGCTATGGACCAGAAACAGATACTTTCAGGTAACAGCAGAACTAAAAAGCTTGTCCACATAGCAACTGACTAGCTTGCCTGAGAAATATTTCTTTACATAGTCTAAATAAAAGCTAACTCACTGCTGCAGTTACTGTTTTTATCTCAGCCACCCACCTGTTTTAGCCATTCACTGCAAACAAATGCATGAACTGGTACATAGATAAGTATGGGAGGAGTTTGTGCATCATTTGAGGAGTGAAAACAAGGTCTCTGCCATTTCAACAGACCTGCAGTTCCTAAAACCTTGTAAGTGAAGAGACCTCCTGCCAGCCCTCATCTAAGACTTGATTTTTTTTCCCCTAAAGTACTAAGTGCTTTGGCCAATAGCAGACACATGGAAAGTACTACATGAGACCAAATTATTTTTACATAGCAGGCTAGTACTTAAACTCTTTAGACCTAGCAATATTATCAGTTCTTTTCCCCACAGACCTAGGAGTACGTCACATTGGTTCCTCAGCTAGCTATAAACAGACATATTACTAATTCACCTTTGAATAATGTTTTATGATCCTTGAATAAAGATCAGCACAATAAAGTGCTCAGGTTAATTCTTTTTCATGCTTCTGCACTGCTGCCAATATTGAACAATTCTTCCCCCTCCATAGAAAAAGATAAACCACAGGAACTGCTACAGATGATTTTTATTCTTTAGTCTTTTTACCCACACAACAGTGCTTTGCCATTTCTGTTGTTCTGATCTCAAGCACCAGGTCCCTCCATCACCACTAAAACAGAAAGACTGAAGAGGGGATCATCCATTCCACCTGAAAAACACTGGTAAGTGCTTCATCCTAGCAAAAACACCACAAGGAGGGCTATCCCTCCAGTATGCAAGGCAGGGACACCAACATGGTGTTTTCACCATCATCCCTGTGAGAATTCTTCTTTAAGGCATATCTTGCATTTATACTCACATCTTGCATCTGACATGGAACAAATCCTTCAAGGTCCAATGAGCACATCAGCCAGCTCTGTTGAAAAACTAAAAGCATGCTAATGAGAGCAGGAGACTGGGACAGGAGCCCTTCTCCTGTCTATTAATAGGAAGACTTCAACAGAGCATAAAGAATGGAGGGCTAGGATGACTGTCTTTTTCTAGGATGCTACTGTCCTGCTTACTGGACCATTAAATGTTGAGCAGAAGGAAAGTCAGGTTTGTGTGAATAATAATGAAGGTGCAGCATCTGCAGTTTTTCATTTGTCTAGAAACTACTTGTGATCACTTGACCCGGCTAACAAGGAGACTGGCATTTTTTTGTTCTTGCAACATTTTGAGATAACATGTTTCAGCACATAGTAGGCAACACCAGCTGTTTTCTGCAAGACCGCTCCCTACCCCCAGTAAGTAGTTCGTCAATTAATTCTTTCAAATCTAAAAGGATTATGTACGAGGCCCCAAAGAGAACCTTTGGCTTAAGTCAGGTCTGCTCCAGCACAGCAAGACAATGAACATTCCCTCAAAAGCAGTAAAGCCTTCACCTTTTTTACTCCCTTTTGATGTTGCGATCTTCCATCGGAGACAATATGACGATCACTGCACAAATATGAAGGCTGTACACAGTCTACAGAAAACTTCTCTCTAGCAACCTATTTAAGAGGACTCAAACTTTAAACCATCAACAACAATCAAAACAGTGTCTGGAGCGTGCTGTGAGCTACACAACTCTACAGCAAAGCAAACCAGGATATGACATCCATAATTTCTGACAGATAAGACCCAGATGCATCCCTGGTTCAGAATCAGACTTCAAGAGACCTGCACAAAGTATGGATTTGGTGCACAAAAACAATAGAGACAAGGTACAGGCACCTCTCACATGGCTGCAAAACTAACTTATGTCGCACACAGCATTCTTCCTGGCTGCTAGCAAAGATAAACTGGGACCATCTGGCACAGACTGCTTTGATCCCAGGTAAGTCTCATCATTGTTTTTGCAACAGGTCCATTGTCACATAATACATACTCAGTGTTGAACAAACTGCTCTGAGAAGAAACCACCCATTTTGCCCAACTTCCACTGTACTTCTATAAACACATCCACTGTTTTAAGCTATCTGGCAAATTTTGTACATATGCAAGCACCAGCCACATTCAATGCATTTGTTACCACTTCTGACCCTAGTCATACATTACACCTGTATATTCTATATTATTCCTGGAGCACAAGGATCCAGTTTATTACTATTCACATTACAGTGGTGAGCAAGTACACCTGTAATTTTCATTGTCAACACTGTTTCATGCAAGACACTGAAAAACCCTTTCAAAAGGACTACAGAATTAGGTGTTACTTCCCAACCCCACATTAAGTGTGCAAAGCCCTTCTATGACACTCATACATAACTGTTGCAGGGTATGCTCATACACAGCTGTCTGTCCCTTATTATTTTCAGGAAACTTATTCTCTTGTAGCCTTAACCACGAATTAGTTACAATTAAGAAAAGGCCATGTTAATGTAGAAGAATGTAATTTTATCTTGTTTCATCTCATGCAAATCCTTGTAAGAATTCAGCTATTATGAGATCAGGTCAAAAGGGATCTAAATTATCACAGCATATTAGTTTCAGAAAAGAAGAATGCAAAAAAGGGAACTGAAAGACAAAGAACCTAAGTAGGAAAACAGACCTTGCAAATTATGAGATGTTTGTACAATCCAATTAACAAAGTACAGTAGGAAGGCAATGTTGATGACTGCTGTTCACTTGTAAAGCGATTGGCTTATTCAGGCACTTGTCAGCTAGAAGAGATATTTTATTTTAGCCCTCCCACCCATCTACCACAGGCATAAGGACTGTGCCAGCCTGACACCAGAAACCTATTTCAGGGACTGGTTGCCAGAGCAGCACTAAGTCTCCTAGCCAACTTAACAATACACCATAAATCCTGAGACAAAAGGTATAGGAGGCCAGCAGGCTCTCTGCTGGAGAGGTGTTAAGTTGCAATAGTTGAGCTTTTTCATCTGTAAGGCACCTAGCATCATCATTTCTACCCCATCTTAAAATATGCATCCAAATTCACACCAGTACAAAGCTGATATTGGAACAGCAACAGCTGTTGGAACAGCTAAAATGGCTAGCATTTTAGCCTACGTGGTCCCTCTACATACATGGCAACCCAAGCTAAAACAAAGACAAGTAATTTCTGCATAACATTACCTGGGTTGTTTTATTTGTCTCGGCAGTGAATTCAGAGTTGTCAGCAGTGCCTTCTGCCTGGCAGCCCTTCCACATTCCCACCTCCTTTTCCCAAGGAGGCTACTGTTTACTGCCCTTTGTAGGCAACATTACAAGCATTAGCATGTGTCATAGCACGTACCAGGACCAGTAATGCAAGTTGTCTGGCAGGGTGTCACAGCTGGCAAGCAGCCATTAATGCTATTCTTGCAGAGTACAAACTGCAGCAGTACGCTGTGCAATCCTGTTAGCTTTTGACCTGTGTCAACTTCAGCACTGTTGACAGCTCTAGCTAGGACAACTCACTTCCTTTAAAAAAGTACCTAATTCAACCCAGAAACCTCTCTGCTTTGAACGGCACAATGCTCTTGTACACATGAAAATAAGATGAAGGCCCAAGACTCAGCTACACAGTTTCATGTCATTTTAGCAATATTAAAGCGCATGAAAACATATACCTCCCGAACAAGCTTGAGATGCTGCAAGGCATCTTCATTGTCTCTTCTTCCAGCACCAGCTCAGATATGGCCCCATCAGCATTCAGCTACTAGGGATGAGGGGAGGGTTTGATTACAGCCTGCTACACTTCTGCTAGTAGCCACCAGGAGCAGAGCACAGTTATCCTAGGGTACAGCTTACACCAGGCAGCAGAAATAGCCAGGATGACAAAGATGCCTTCTCCCTCCTCACCCACACAACTGCTTTCTGAAAATATGAGGAAGTTGCCCTCACTTACCTTCAGCTATTTATTTTCCCATTACTAAAATGAAAAGGATGACAATGATATACATTCATTAAGAGTGACATGGGTGGCTGTGAAGAGTGATAAATGCTTATAGCCTCTAAGCTTATAGAGCATTTGCACATGTGACTGCATCACTGGCTACCTGCTCAATTACAGCCTCTGAAGAGCTAAACACCCTGGCAAGCTGAGCCTAACCTGCTCTTTCTCCCCCTTTCAATCAGGGGGAGAGCAACAGCATGAAATGGCTTTGTGACAGCAGGCATTAGAAAGTGACCTCTCTAAGCGTCCGATCACAGCAATGTTAAAGAACAATCTCTTGGTTCAAGCACAGGCTGCAAAGAACCAAGGGCAGAATCCTTCAGCCATCTCTTCCCAAAGAGTGAGGCTGTAATTGACCTTGACAGCACTTTCTCAAATGATCTAAGGCTATGAGATGCCAGCCACCACAAACAAATCTTGGGACCCTGACCTCATGTCTGCAGTAAAGCCATCAATAAGGCTGCATATTGTCTAGGTTCTGGTAGATAGTTTTGACAATTCAGGCAACAGATGACAGTCAAATGAATACTGCTAAGGGCCCAGTTGTGTCCCTCCTTCCAATAATGGCCTCACAGGAGAGCAGGTGAGCTGC
>NW_008824036.1:326602-334771 GCF_000699105.1 Pygoscelis adeliae | reverse complement strand
TGCTGAACCTGATGATATTCAGACAGTTATCTTCATAGTTGAAATGAATACTTGCACAGAGAAGCAGGCCTCAAACCAAGTCCTACCCTGCTGTTCTCAGTGAGGTTAAAAGGCACCTTGAGATTACTAGAGCATCTCAAAACTTGCCACTGTGTGACATGCCACATAAAACTCTGGGTCATATTTTACTGGCTTTTGGTTACCAAAGGACACAGATGAACTACAGGTTGGAAGGTTTCACCACTCACTGAAATCAAGAGGAGACTACTGCCTAACTAGTGACGCACAGGTACATTTAAACATCTTAAAAGTCTCAGCCAATGCTTTAGAAGTGACTTAGATTTGAGATCTGTGCTTTCAACCAAAAAGAGACATCTACAACAATATTACACAACAGATACAACTGATTTCAGAATGATTCTGCTGGGAACAATTGTTAATTTCCCACCACTGCACATACTACCCCACCAAATAGAAACTGGAACTGTTTTGAGGGGCAGAGGAAAGCCAGGATGTGGCAGATGGTATTAGAAGAAGAGGCAGATGGTACTAGAAGTCCCCATCTGACCAAGCAAGTTCCCATTGTGGAAGTGCAGCATGAAATGAAGCACCAGAAAGCTCAACAATATTCTGTGAAGACTTTAAAGTGTCTTCTAGTATTTCTCAGTTACTGCTTTGCCCCACAACTTGTCAACTCAAGTCTCCCTTTCCTAATGGTCTTTCATTTGCAAGATAGTTTAGGTAACAGCCCTCCTCCTTTCCAAAAATTGCTGCTCTTCAGTAGCAAATGCATACTGAAAAATTTGGAGGTTCTTCCAGGTAAAACATGCTTAGCACACATGAAAGTTTAAATGCATGTGGGGCAAGCAGCCCTGATTAAACCACATGGTATTCTGTCATCATGACACATCCACACAAGCCTCTGAATCAGCCACTTGCCAGGCCAGATGGCAATTCCTACCTCTGCCTGTACTCACGCTAATTTACTGGATTGCTACAGCAACTTCCAGTTGCTAGCTAACGAGACAAGTCATATTTCAAGATTATGATGTTGCTAGATCAATAGATTTTATAAACAAGGATAGTGCAGCTGTAAAAGCTGCAGTCTTTTAAGGGCAGGAAAACCAAGTCACTTTATGCTCACACAGTGCATTCCCCTAGGACACACAGATGTCCTAACATCAACTTTATGACAATACTAATACTTAGCTTTCCAGTAGCATCTTTTACAGAATCTCAGTATGCTTTATGAATATGATGGACCAGACGCCCAGAGCACCCCTGGGAGCATTCACAGAGGCTAACTTCAGCTAAGGAAGTCAATTGTTGCAAACTCTGCAGTCAGACTAAAGCTAAGTCAGGACTGTTGCAAATCATCTCCTATAGGAGCTTGTCTCTCCAACTACGCGGGGAGCCTCGAAAAATTGGCATTTGTAAATACCCACCCTTAGACTCCCAATTTTAAATGAAACTTGGAGTACTTGGAAAAAAACAGCTCCTGCCCTCTGCACTTACATCAACATTTTAGGTGACAAGTGGTTATGAATTTGCAGTATCTCAATGGTAGTAAGGGGAATATCATGGACTGGTCAGTAGGATAACACCCACAGACTTATTAAATTCATTTTTAATACACCCAAGCAACAAGGAAACACCTTCATTTCAAGAGAACCCAATGTAGCCATCTTGACTGTCCCTTACTCCACAAAGTATCACTCCTCCCCAAGGAGCTTTTTTACACTGCCAGTCCAATCCACCAAGTTTTACTGATAAGTTTCAGGCAAAGCTTTCTGCCAGTGCAAAATAGATGAGCTTATTCAGACAGAGCAATTCCCTTTGGCACCAAGAAGACACGTCTTCACTTTTGCTTCGAGTTGCCCTTCCATCTCATAGTCTCACTGCAAGTGAGAAAATCTTTGTGGTATTATGCTAAAATTAGAAGGAACAAACAGGGAGCCACTTGCAACTGTCTTTAATCTTTCTTAGAGAAGGGGTAACTACCCAAGTTTCACTCTTCTTCAGGTAAACAAAAGCATTCACAGAATGTTTAGAACTCAAATGCTTCAACTTAGGACACAAGGTTCCCTAGAAAGACATTCTTCATTGCACTCCAGTACAGAAGACTGAGCACCTGAAAGACTACACCATTAGTGAAGCCCCTCAAACTCAGGATAGCAGTGAAAAAACATCATCCTGTATTAAAGCAGATAAATCCATTGATCCATTCCTACTACCCTTCATTGTTTTCAGAGGAAGTCAATACACATGGATTAGTCTACACAGGGTGCTCCATCAGATGCACTGAGCATTTGCACTTCGCTGGCATTTGACATCTGCCAGATAACTCAAAGTCCCCTAGCACTCTACAATAATCTACTCAAAAGATGCACCTAAACCATCCAAGTTACTTTCTCAGAAAATACCTGGGACACAGGTGAAAAAATGAATGCATAAATACCAGGAAAACATGAAAGCCTAAATCATACCACACTGTCAAGTTAAGACTTTGCATTTTTTTATGCTGTATTTCATGCCTATCACTGAACGCCTGTGCATCTTATTCCTCCGATCTGCCTTTCTGCCATAACCTACCTGGCACTAGTTGAGACACTTTGATCAACATCCCCGCAAAGTATCAATGAGCCTATGAAGGCCTTTATCACCAAATCTGAACTAGGACAAGACTAAAACTCGAAGATGATCAAAGCAGTGCAAAAGAAGTCAGACATCCAACTGACGAACAAGCACAAACCAAAATTGTGCCTAGACAATGCAAACTCATTACACAAAATTCCTCTTTCCCAGCTGACCACATTAAGAATCTTGGAAACAGTCTGCATTTCCCACTGGAGTTATGCACCTGGGCTTCCCTTCAGTAAAACTAGATGGTCAGGATCTTTAGAAACAGAACAAGCACCCAGTTTTCTAAAGGCTAACTTAATGCCTCTTCCAAGTACCTACAGAGGAAGAGAACTCCCTTATTCCATGTCAGTCAAAGGAGAAAAGGCCAACCCATCTTTCTAACCATCATTTTAAGTGCCTTTTTACACCCTTCCCCTCCATAACTTTAGTTCACTCAGACTTCCCCACCTGAAAACCATTTTGTATTTCACACAATACCAGTCCCTTAATTCTTATTCCTGGCAAAACCATTTCCCTCACTATCATGTAAATGAGCCTCCCTGGAGCTCTTAAGCATTATTATACATCATGGTAGTTCTATTACTCTCTCAGCACTATAAATGCAGTCCAAGACTCTATTACTATTCACAGATGAACAAAGTATACAGTGCATTTACTGAAACTATGGCTGCTTAAGGTATAGAGCCTCTGTAGTTATGTGCATTTACTTAAGTGCCTTGAAGGAGAAAACGTAGGTCAATACCTATGATCATGTCCTTCAAAAGCCACTTAAAATTTGTCAATAAATGCCACACTTGTATGCAACATTCATCTCAATGAACTACTTTCATTCACAGCTGCTATTCTGCAATATGAACACACAGTTCTTTACTGTTGCTTAAAGGACTTTAATCAAAATCTGGATTCTAAAATTAAGCACCTAAATTCTGACTCCTAAGGGGCATCTGAAAGGTCAAGAAAAAAAATTAAAGTCTCCCTCTGAAGTCTTTTGTTTGGAGCCTTCTGAAGGTATCCTCTGCTGGCTTTCCTTCCCAGCAAGAGCTTCCACAGTTGTATATGCACCAAGTGTTAAGTGCTTTCAGTGCAACATATAGTTCTAAGGTACTAACTGTATGCCTATGATCTAACATTTGTATCCTGCCCTTCAAAACTTTCATTCTAGCCTACAGCTTAATGCATTAACACAGTGACATCCTCACCCTACCAGAAAACCCAACAACCCACTCCAATTCAAAACAGTAAAAAGGCAAGAGAAGAGGCAAGCCGAAGGTTTCCCTGTCCCTCTGAGTCTGCAATCTGGATGAAAAAGATTCACCAGCTTGAACTTGATGGTCCTTTATTATCATAGCCAGTACTTGTCATGTTTTACTTGATTCCTACAGCTAGCCAAGGCTAAACCTAGGGACTGTTGCCTATCTTCCACCACAGCATGATGTTCATTATTAAAGCTATAACATTGAGGAAAAGATTGTCACGAACTACGAAGAGTTCAATATTCCTAGCACTTAGGCTTGCGGTACATTACAAGCTTTCTCAGCAGACTGGTTCTTGTCTCTGCAAGCATAAAGAAAAGAGTATGTATTAAGACAAGGTTTCTATGTAGTTGCAACTGCTCTCCAGTGTATACTTCGCCCAGTAATTGCCCTATTAAATGATGATGTGTGGCAAGATAAACGTCAAATCATTTGTACAATACCTCACCAGGTCTCCAAATAATTAGTACTAGAGATGCAATTTTGTGGTCAGTCACCTACCAGTCATGCATTTAAAAACCTTGAACTAGCAGCAAGTTTTAGCATTCAGTCATTGTTCTACAGCCTGAGGCACAAAAAGCAAGGCGTAACAGCTGCATCCCAGAAAAGGCTGCAAGTCTCCAGCAAGAGCCATAGATCCAGCAAGCACTTCAAGCACTTATTTGTGGCAAAACCTGAATTCCCTCACTGCAAGAGGGCAGTCCACAGGAAAAGGCCATTCTATCAGCCATTTCAGCCAGTCCTCTGAATCTCTGTTAAGACCTTTACATATTTGTTGCGGTTTCAGTCAAAGGGAGCAGAAAATCACATGCAGCATGCCTCTCAAGTTCTCTAAAGGACCGGGACTTCATTAAAAGCTCCATTACAAGCTCTGCAAAACTGACTAATCTATATTCAAACTGTAAACCGAAAAGCAAGGGCATAAGCTTATCACACAAGAATACATTGTTAAGCCAAACATTTGGAAGCTTCCCAATTTATAACTTCTAAAAACAATGCAGGTAGTCTGGAGAGTTAGAAAGACCAGCCTAGCTATTTTTGACTAGATTTACATGGAGCACCCAGCTCAGTACTTACAAGAAGGAAGCAAGAATTAGGAGGGAAGCACAACTCCACTGAACTCAGGCTCCCGAGTTGTAGGAAAAGGAGCTCTGTCACATTGCCCACACTGGAGCAGACCAAGGCCACAGCAGCTGGCTGAAAGCAGAGCTGCCTAGATGGCAAGCTGCTTTTAAATAAACAAAGAAGGCCAAAGAATCAAACAAGAAATTTGCCACATGCAAAACCTTTCATCTGTGGATTGTCTGAAGTCCCATTACATTCTTAGTCACCACCACAACCTAATCCATTTCTGACAGAAAGCCAGGTAATTTCATTTCATTTCTGGGAATCAGAACAGTCATTACACACCTTTACATCTAGTTTTATTTCTCTCTCAATAGCACAGCCCTCAAATGATAGCTATCCCAACTGTGACCCCTAGTGCAACTTAATCAGTTTATTCCTTGACTCAAGATACAGTTACACTATTAACCACAACAGTAACTGAGCTCTTCAGCTACCACCTTCCTGAAGAGCTAATATCCTTCCTGGTTTCTCTGTGCAAAGAGTAATCAAGTAATCACTTGGCAAGAACACTTCTCACTGAGCTCCAGTTGCCAGTGCTATTAGGAGTAAATACTTTCAGGTGATGCATTCCATTAGCAACAGGACACTCCTTTGTGCTCCCTTCATCTCCATCAACTCTCTACATGTGAGCAACAAGACAGAACTTTGAGGAGACTGAAAGGTTTCTTGTATATATTTACATACATTATAGCATGCCCTTTGCATTCAGCCAGTTAATATGAATTCACTGCTCATGAAAGCAAAACAAACTGCAATAGAGCACCTCATGCCACATTTCTTACCCATGTAGACACCCATCCCTAGCCATCCCCAGCATTTATCATACCTCATTCAATAGCAAGTGTTCAGGAGACCAAAGTAATCTCTTTCACAGTCACTCCCCTTGCAGCTCTAAAAGCAGCATCTCAGGACAGATGAAAAGCTGATCAAGAAGCTGTAGGATATCATTTTTGACAAACAGCCAAAGAAGCCTCACACCCTGCAGCAACAGCTGCAAAAAAGGGGGGACAAATCAGCATAGAACTCATTTATTTAGCAGAAAGTGATCTCTCACTTATACAAGAGCTTTATCTATTCAAGCCTGTTATTTCAGTGCACTTTTCAATTCCTTACAGCTGAAAGTGCACCTTCCAATTAAAGCAGTTTCTGCCTAATAAAAGTAGGCAGTATTTTGCAGATTTATATACATTAGCCTAATTATGTGCAATAAGCAACTCTGCTTTAAGATGAAACTTGATTTTCCTTGCTGGCTAAAACTGCATTATGGTACTAGCTTTGTCCTACAAGCTGTATTGATTTTGCAGTTTGATGTATGGCTTGACTAGCTTATGTTAATTAAATGCAAGGTCCATTTTTGAGATGTCAGTTGCCTCTTCTCCAACAGGGTAACTGCTTACACTGCATAATGCTCTGTTAGTCTGCACACAGGCTAGTTGCTTACCACAAATACCGGAGGCTTATTGAAGTATTAAGTTTCCAACAGGTATACATTATTTATTTTAATGCACATTTTGAAATTAGAACAAGAGACTTTCAGCTTTCACCAAATAAGCCTCAATTATGGCCTACATAGAGACCAGGGAGAGTTACTGTCATGGCAAAACCTTTGATCTCAGTTCCAGGCCTATCTGTCTAATTATGCCTTAAGAGCACACACAGAAAATACACTTCACAAGCTATTTCACAAAGCGAAAGTGACCTCATAACTTGAAGGACCGAAATAAGTCATCTCACAAATTTTACTCCTCAACCTCAACACAAGTGGAAGCTAAAGCCAGGCTTTAACAGGCACGTTAAGTTCAGACTTGCAAGAATCAAGTTTTGAATAACTGCTGTTTCTGACAATACTTGGAACACACTTTTTTCACCAGCCATATCCTAGCATTTGCCAGTTTTAGTATCCTACCTCATGTCTTAGATAAGGTTAGTCACACTCCAGTTTCCAATCTTTGAACAGTGCTCTCATGCCTGCACTCAAACTGATTCTCTTCTAAACAAGATAGTAAATCACTTAACTACCTTAGTCTGAGGAGACTTCATCTTACTGAACCTTCATTTTCTCCAACCCCCTTTCCTGGGTTTTCATATTAAATTCTGTCTCCAGCAACTCTAGAAGTGAGAGAATATGAGAATTATTTGTTTTTCTCCTTCAAGGTTATGCTCTCACTGCATTTATGCCAAGTTAAGATTTTTTTTCCTCAGTTGCACCAAAATGGAGAAAAATCACCTAACAGGGACAAGAAACATATCCTGACTTTTATCTGATACAGCTAAAACAGCAATAGAGTACTTGTTTTCTTTCCTGGACAATAAGAGCCTTCTATCTTTCAGTCTTCTGCCAAACTTTGCATTATTAATTCTCAATATCAGCACACCATCCCAGCATGAAATTTTTATTAGCACCAACATATGTATTTTTCCTCCCTACAAGGTTCAGCTCACCTTGAGACACATGCTTTTTCTTCCATCAGAATTGCTCTGCCTATTAAACTGACTCCCATACAAGAGGGCCATCACTAACTAAAAAAAAAATTCAGTTACACTTCTACAGTCACAAAGCAAGCATACATTGCCAGTTTTGTAAAGCTACGCATGAGCCATTTGCTTATCCATCTGCTTGCTCAGTTGATTAATATATGATCCTGACCAGTCTTCAAGCAGCCAGGGCTTTCCTTTTTTACAAAGGAAAGGAGAGCCCCTGTCTCAGACCTGAAAGGAAAATATACCAGACATATTAGAGAAATCAACAAGGCAGAACAATAAAGACACAAGCACTCACACCACACACACAACAATTAGTATTTACCTCAAAGAAGTTTTTTCCTACCTTGGCAGTCTTTCCTAAAACACTCTCCCTTTGTTCTCTGTAGGAAAACCAGCTCACCTGAACTAAGTTTAAGCACAGCCCATACCACCAGCCCAGATGCTCTTAACTACCTCAGCATAACCTTTTATCCCCTCACTTACACTACCCCAAACCCTTCAAGCAAGAAGTAGAGCTCTTAAATGCAAAAATAACACTTAAGAAAAAACATTCACTAAAAAAACAAGTTTAAAAGCAGAAAAAGGAGAAATTCATAGCTGCGCACGCAGATACTGCTTTTTCCATAAAGCCCCTCGTTTAAAGAGGAGCCGCGAGGAGCCG
>NW_008824036.1:311559-326230 GCF_000699105.1 Pygoscelis adeliae | reverse complement strand
AGTCGCGCCGGGCCGCCCACCTTCTAGAAGGTTCCGGGGATCAGAAGCGCCCCCTCCCTCCCTCCCCGTCGCCCGCGCGGGTACAGATGGGGCGGGGGCGGGCGTCTTCCCCCGAGCCCTTGGTAGAAGCAGTGGTGGATGAGGTGCGTGCCGGTTGGAGCTGGGATCTTTGCCGAGGGATGCGTGGCAGCAGGGGCCAGCCTCGTCTTTTGGGTTAGCAAAACCACCGTTTCGCACTTGTGGGCTGTTGTCGGTGGCTGTGAGTCTTGGTGGTCAGCGGTGGAAGGTGTGTTCCCTCCGCACGGTGAGAGTGCTGCCCTTTAGCAAAGGTTAATGGCATTGTAGTTCTGTTCCTGGTGTGAGTCTGTTACGTGCCAGTAGCACTCTTAGTTCCTTATCTTTATGGTTTTTTATAGGCTGTGTGAAAATTTTTCCTTAGTTGACTTTTCCGTAGCAGTTTTGGTTATGTATTGATTTTATGTATCTATACTACATGCTTTACAGGCCTGGAGCTGCTGTACATCTTCTTACTGCCTTTAGTTAAATGCAGTCTCCACTCAGAGGAACCGATTTTTCTTTTAACAATTGCATATGAAATAGATTAAGTGTAAGCCAAAGGATATATCTGTGTGCTGTTTAAAGGATAGTTGTAGGTGAGGAGTAATTCAGTCAGGAGCCAAATGTATGCCTGATGCTATAAATGATGTCTGTAAATCTCTGCTTTCTTGAATTGTAAGGCCTGGGATGCTTTCTGTTAAATATGCTAAAAAACATGGGAAAGCAGAATTTTTTCAGTAATTTCGAAAATGCGTCTGGGTGTGTCTTCAGTAAACAGCTAGTATAGCTGCCCCTGTAACAGGAGACTTCGATTACTCATTTAGAGATGCTTCGGTCAAGTCACTGCAGTATTTGAGCAGTGCTGTGTAACAACCTGGGTGCCCTGTGCTGTGCATAAGCAGTTGTAAGCCCTGTGGGGACTGAGTTTGTTTCTTCAGCTGAACCCTTTGTGAGCCAAGCCTGGAGTTCATAATGATCTAATAGATGTGATGTTGAAGGCTTGAAGATTGTAGCAAAGTGGAAAGAAGCTCTTTCTCACAAACAAGGTGAAATTGAAAGGCAAGCTTCAAGTGTGGGATATAATTCTTGTTTAGGTTCATAAGCTTTGTGACTACGTTCTCCCCTTGCTTCCATATAATTCTAGGCACTCTTACTGACCTAAAAGTCAGTTTTTTTCTCTGCTGTGTTGATGAGGGCCCTTCTTAATTTTATATTACCTTTTGAAGTTTTATTCATTTCTACCAACCTTTCTTTCCAGAATTGCTTGGCAGTTCTGTCACCATTTCTCCTAAGCCAGCTTTCATTTGGTGTGCTAGAAAAGGGAAAAGGCAGGGTTCAGAGTCCTTTGTGGCTTTGTTCTTGCAATTACTTTTGTGTTCAATTAATTGGGAGGCTTTGTGTTTCTGGGTTTTTTCTATCTGACTGTTTCTGTAGAGTGTCCCTGTTAGCCCCAGGAAATGTCACCAGTCCATTCTCCATTAAAGTTTTAATACCTTTTTTCAGATTCAATTTCAGTGACCTGGGTAGTTCCAGATGAGGTGGGTGAAGTCTCAGAAAAATGTGAAGCTTGACAACCGAAAGTACGAGATAGCTGTGCTGCCCTCAGGAGGCCATTCACTGTGCAGGTATGCCCTGTTTAATATCTGCTCGCTAGTTGTGTCTACCTCCTGTTGTACTTCCTCTAGCTTTAATATTATCTAGAACAAAGTAAGCTGGCTGTTTTCCCCCTTCCCTCAACATCAGTGTAGCACCTTTCCAATCCCTTGACTGCTGCTTGTTGTTACCTTCTCTGTTCTATCAGTAAGTCTTCCTTGGTGTCTCCTTTTTGCTCTTCTTGCTACTGCCACCTCTCATGCTCTCTGTCTGTAACCTTTCTTTCATCAACAAAAACTCTGTGGTCTTCTTCCACCCGTCTTCCATTTAAAAATAGGCAGCTGAACTGTTGGTTTTGCTTCTGTTTTTAAAAGCATGGCTGATGATTTCACTGAACTAAAAAAACCCTCTACTGGTGAAATTCTGGCCTGGTTTTAGTAGATAGCAAACGTACTCTTGATTTAAAACTGTCAGCTTATTTTGTTAACTTCAAATTTTTTGATTCTGTGGAAGGACAGCCTGACCTCAATACCTTTCTTATCACAAATGCGCTTTCTACTGATAGCAAAAACTTTGGTATCTTGCATGTTTTTGCCTATACTACCGTACTTTTTTTCTGTGCAGCGAATGAATGACTTGAAAAAGAAGGAATGAACTTCCTCCATCATCCTGTGACAGCGCTGACAAGACCTGCTGCTTTCTCAGCCCCCTTCCCTGAAGCTGCTGCTTCGAGGTGTGTTGAATCCAAAGCTGTGTGTAGATTATGGTGCATATTCACAGTCCTGTTTAATTGCTTAATACTTCTGTATGTTGCCTGCTGCTCTTCATGCTGAGAACCTGTTACTGCTGTATCCTTTTAGTTACGTATGCTGCTTATGAGCAGGAACTGTCATCTCCAGGCATATCACAGGAGAAATCTTGCAGCACAAAGTCAGTTATAGATGTGTGTGTATTCAAGAATTCCTGGTTTTCATTAATATCTGGGACTCCTCAGGCTATTGAGTGGAACATCCCTGAGAAATAATTTTCAATGTTAAAGTGATTCAGAGAGATCACAGTATTTGTAGGACTTTTCTTTGTTCTTTCTTAAAATCACCAGCATAACTCAGTTTGCTATTTTGCTCTATAAAGCTTACTGTAGCATCAATCATTTATGAATTGCTCTGCATTTTGTGTAGTAACTCAATGGTAATAACTGTAGTCAGGGAAAAGCAAAACAAAGCAAATCATCAGCAGTTGCAGTTCATGTAATCCCTGATCAGATTAGGGGCTACCTGAGAAGATGTTTATGTTGCTGCAAGTGTTATTTGCCTGTATAAAGGTAATCTTTGGATGTGTGGTTGTTCTCCAGAGAACTTACTGCAGCTTTTATAAGGTGAGTGCTACCCTGATTTTTGTGTAAATTATCCGTATAATCTCTTGTACTTTAGCAAGTTCTGACAGTTGGGTAAAAGTGAGAAAGTACTGGTAGGCTCTGACCTGACATAAATGGCAAGGCCTCAAACTTAATTTTGTGGATTCAAGCAATACACTTAGTCATAAACTCAGTTACGTTTTAAAATCTAATAGTAGGATGTTGTGGGTTTTATGCTAGATGTGTTACTGGTCCTGGAGCACAGAGTACAGTTATGTTTATGTAGGGGATTTTAGGATTCGCCTTTATTACCATCTGAAATTGGAATACAGTGGCTCAGTGAAAGACAATTTCACAGTAATCCATGAAGAGTGTGCTGATCCAGTTAGGGATACTCTTTCAATCAGGAAATGTTTGGTCGCAGCATAGCTATTTTAGGAAGGGGGCAGAAAAGGTGGTGGGTGGCATATTGCACCATACTCATTAGATGCACAAAAAGCAACAGGCTTGATTTTTCTGCTGGTGGCTGACCAGCTGTTGAATTTTCACAGGAGTATTCCAAAGCTGACTTTTAACCCTGGCCTAGAGACTTCAAGATGCTTAACTTCACACACTGAGTAACCATCCCTGTTACAAGAGGCTGTTCAGAACATGTTAAACACAAAACACCTTTTTACAGGACTTGGGCTTTCTGCTTCATCGGTTTGTGAGAGCTGGCGCATGTGTTCTCTGCTTACTAAGTGTTCTAGCTCTAACTACGAAAGCCACCAAATAAGTTGTTGTACTGAGGAATACAAGAATATAGGAATTTGAGCTATTGATTTTTCTTTTAGTTCTGACTTTGACATGCTTAAGCAAGGGATGATAAAGTTAACAGTATCAAAGATTGTTGTGAAACCATTGGCTGCAGAATTCAGTACTGCTGTGAATAGATGCATTTGTTTTGACTAACCTGTTTTTTAGACCAAATTTTGAAGACTGTGTGTTTAGCAACCATCTGGTAAATTGAATATGTTGGAGAGGGGACAATACTAGAAGGCTGCTGGTCTCTTCAGCTTGTTAGAAGCTGCCTAATTAGGCAGTGATTCACATCACCATGAGCATTACATGATGGGTCTCCAAATGTATTTTAGAGTTCTTGAGGGTGCAGTTTCTGCAGCAACTGTGTGACAATCTTAAACCACACTTAAGGGTGTACCACTTAGTTTCTTGCTTTCTAAGCATATAGTGTGACACATTTTAGTAGAACTAATATATACTGTGTCGGTGAAGATGCTTCCCTACTCATTCTAAGATAAGTGAGGAAAAATGAGCTTTCTGAATTAGAAGTAATCATCACAGGAGAAAGGATGTTTTGTTGGCGATACTAGGATTTTTATCAACTTTTTTGTTGGGTTAATTTTAAGTGACAGCTGTTTAGAGTTTTTAAATGGGTTGGAATCAAGGTACATCAATTTGAAGTCAAGCAATGTAAATGCATTTGCAGTAGAGTTACCTTAAAATGTCATGCTATCATAGTTGCAAATTGACAGTTAATAGAGGAACAGCAGTCCTTGGAGAGGCAGGAGTCAGATCCAGAAAAGTGGAATGTGCTGGAAAGTGTAATTCATGCACTCTCCTGGTCTTAGCCGTGGTATGCTGAGTCTGACTCTCCAGCCCAGAAATGAGAGTGGGAAGATAATAGGAGGGATTCCAGCCTCATCACAAAAAGTAGAGCTCATATATTGCCTTGTCTTTGAAAGTCAGGAAATCATCTAGGTTTCTTGTTAGTCTGGAAGAGAAAAAAATGCAGCTTTTCACACCAAATCCAGAAATGTACACAATTACTACTTCCACATGTCACTTCTTCATCGGCATCCTACTCCCAGTTTGAGGCTTGTCATCTTAAACTGACCTGTCTTTCTACAAACTACTTAAGCTGCCATCTAATTGATGGAGAAAACTCTGTTGCAGCCCTTCTGGCTGTGCTGCGTGTACAAGTGACACTTGACAGCTGCTAAGAGGAGATGAGTCTAAAATTTGGGGTAGGGCTATTATCTGACATAGTACTGTTGCCAGTTTCTGACTCTGTGCCCTTTTAACAGTGCGTTACCTCGGAAGCCTCTTTGTCCCTGTGGAAGTACCTCTTAATTAAATTTAGGTCACAGCACAGTGACCACACTGGTAGTGGAGCTACTTAGTTGCGGCTGTATCTATGCAGGCAGTTTAACCTCTTCTCAACCGCCAAAGTGGCTTTAATGTGTTTTTAATCCAACTGTGAGCTTCTGCCTTGCTGAAAGCTTGAATTTTGCCCCTCCAGGAGTGTTAGGGCCCAAGTTCAGCACTAGAGTGCTGGTGTCCATAAGCATGTGGATGTAAAGGAGCTAAATGGAAGTTTTGGTCAGGATATATCATTTATCCTGTGTGCACGTGGAAGTTGGCCTGGGATGCTGATCTGTAGAAACAGATCATTTTCTAAACTATGCTGCAATCTACTGCATGATTACAGATGCAGTTTTAGTAGGCTGGGAAACTAAGAGCGAGCTGAAGAGCTGCAAGATAAATTAATCCATATAACCATTCACACTCTATGCAAGAAATCATATCCAAACTGAGCTCCATAACAGGAGTCTATTTTTAAGCCTGACTTGGCATCCTGAAAAGCTCTAGTGAATGAACAAATGCTGATGGACTGCCATCAGTCTTGTATAGAAACAAGTGTAATTAGGGAGAAACAAATAAATAATAAAAAAGCCTAACTGCATTTAGCAGTTTCTTTATTGTCAGCAGTAGGATGTATACTCCCCTAACGGATTTAGAAGCTGCATTGGTAGGTGGCGATTTGTATTGCTGCCAACATTATTTGCTTATATTAGGATGATCTTGATAGGTATTTGCAGAAACTCCAGAGACAGTTTCTCTAACAATTATGAGACATCCCAATTGTATTAAATGAGTCAGTTACGTGCAATATGATTATTAGCCTGTTACCAGATCCTGGACATCAGATTTTTGTTGTCCCCTATGCCCCATTGTATTAAATGTCCATGCTGTTGTATATGTTTTCCCATGGTGTCTTCTATCCAACACACAGTTGGAAGGTAATAGCTTCTTTACCAGATTGAGACCTACTCTTTGTGGGTTTGGACTTGTGAACAAAAGGCATCTTCTGACAGTGATGCTTCTTACAAGTGCTGCTGACTTCTGAACAGCAGGGTACAGCCTTGGAGAAGGGAGGGGTCCCTGCACTGGTAAGTTTTCTTAGAAAAGTTTGGGAGTAGAATAGGCAGGTTTAATTTTCTATAAAACTCTGTACTCCGCTGGCCTGAGACAGGTAGGCTGTATCTCTGTGCTCTGTTTCTGTTGCAGGCCATGCAGTGGGAAAGATTCTGCTTCAGATTGCTGCATTCAGAAGATGATGGGTGTCATCTAGCAGTCTCTCGGTACCCGACTTGCCATGCCTGCTTAATAAACTTTCTGATTCTTGGAAGAGAAGGGGGATTTCACAGCAACTGTGTAATCTTCTGTGTCTAACTACAGGCTGGGTTTTTTCCCTTAGCAGTATGTTGTCCTTCCGTACATTGCATAATGTGGTACGTAATGGATGATAGCAGGTATGTGTACTGTTGCTCAGAAATGGCCTTACCAATGTCATTTGCCTGTACTGAATGATCTCGTCAGTGACTTGAGCTACCTCCTCCTTGCAGGTGTATATTGTGACTGGACTGATTCTGTTCTGTCTGTATTGTTACATGGGTAACTGCCTTCTGGGAAATTGTGTAAATACTAGAAGTGTCTTAAAATCTGAAGATATGACTGAGTTAAAAATAAATATTTACGTGCAATATTTCCAGACCTTCAGTGAAGTGAGACTCATGTACTACTGAGATATTCTACGTTTTTTGCAGCTTTAATGTAAATGCAGTTGTATGAAGGCCACGGTTAGATTCAGTGTCATGAAAACCAATGCAGGACCTGAAGAAACCGGAGCCCTGTAGCTGGCACTCTAGTTTGAGTCTTTCCAACCTGTCTCGGTCATCCAATTACAACAAAGTAATTTTTTTCTGTGATGCTGTAACTAGACCCAAGGAATCCCATTGGATAATGGATGGGGAGGAAAAGACCAGTCTAAAAGCTGAGCTAATGTGGCTCTACTGCAATTACTGTGGTCTCTTTGCAGTATCTGAACAACAAAGTCCTCGATAATAACAACTGTAATAAGGTAAAAAGAGGTCTTGCTCTCTAATTGAGATTGTCAAACTGACACTTCGACATTCTGACTTGAAAAGGAAGAGATGTTTGGAACATGGATTCTTCAAAGCTTTTTGAACCATATCCTCTCAAGTTTCATGTCTGAAAGCAGTTTCTTTTTTAAAAATACCTTCTTTCACTTATTGTGCTGCTAAGTTGTCTCATAGCTGTTTCATCTATTTGCTAATGCTGTTTATGCCCAGTCCAGTACGTACTTAGGTGGGGGATGTGCTTCAAGGTTTCTGGAGAAAAACATCTTTTCCACTCATAATTGTCATTGGTCTACAGAGATAGTTATGTCTGCTTTCACTACTGTTTGTTCCTCCAGTCAGTCTAGGCTTCCAATCTTTGTTAGTTCTTGGAATGGTCTTAGGTGAGCTAGCTTGGCTTACCTGTATGCACAACACCTGGAGACTTGAATAGTTACTAGAGAGGAGTGAGAACAGGATCTGATACAAGCTACATGAGATACAAAGTGCAGAATCTTGTTCTCATTTATTAAAGTGTGAACAGACCTCAACTGCTAAGTTCATGCTGGGCAGGCATGTCACAGCAAAGGTTACAATGGGGCTTGAGTTGCTCTTTGTCTTTTTCTCTCTGTATTGAAAGCTCTGGAATGTTGATTATGGTCACTAAACCCAGTACACATGGACATACTTGAAGGAAGAGGTTGAGTGAGGAAGTGTGGGAACTGGGAGCCAATTCTCTGCCAATACATCCTCCTCGGAGTGCCTGTGGGCAACCTAGTTGACTGCCCTGGCAGGGAATTCTGCTGCAGTTCCCTGGCAGGTGACTGGGCCCTGCTTGGGGATATCGAATCCATCTGTATCTCTTAATGCACTGTTAGAGCAGACCTGCTTTCAGGTGACGGCACGCTTGAATTTTGGAAGGTCTTGCCAGTTGGCAAAGCAGAGGCAGAATGCTGTTTGGCCAGTACCCTGTGGCCAGCTGTGGAGCAGTGTGGTTTGTGCCCGAGCACTGTGGGCCTGTGTGAGTGCTCTGACACAGCAATGCATCTGCTCCTAGCTGCTCTGTTGAGTCAAATAATTAACCTTTTCCAAGATAAGTGGCTTGGCCTCTACCAGACAGGGTAAGTGTGTGTATCTTTCTCCAGTGCTGTAAATGCAAAAGTATGCGTGAAGACTAAGGAAACGTCAAGACTCATAAACCAAAGTTCCAGTATTTAAATACAAGTCACAAGCATACAGATGTAAAAATATTTTTCAGTGGCATTAAATGATACCTTGCATGTGCTACAAGAGGGAATGGTGTGAGGAGAAACTGAATGGAAATAACGTTCGGGGGCATGTGGAGAAGCAGTGGGCCGAGCTTTGGACATGGGGATTGTAGCTTGTCTGGATGCGTGCTAAACCAAGGGAAGTGTGTAATACTTAACCACTTTGCTTTGTGTTTAACTTTCAGCAGATGACATGGTGGAGTTGTTCCATTTGATAGGCATGGTGTATATTCCTGTGCCACCTGCTAGTAGAACAATAAAGGGGAAATGTAATGTCTAGTGAAATACTGCTGTAATTAAGCACCTGTCAAAACATCTTGTCAAAGCATGCTGTTAAAGCGATTTTGATGTGTTGGAGTAGGTGAGTTCTTGTACTGTTCCTTACCCACAAAGGGGAAGCCCGTGTTCCATTTGAAAATACTTGCACTATCCAGTCTTGTGTAACAGAACATTAATTTTCATACAGAGTAAATGATCTTCACTATTAAATTGTGGATCCTCGGTGCTATGGTTGGTAAGTCTCTGGGCATGAAAGTAAGGATTTCTCCATGGGGAATCTGTGCACCATTTCCTTTACAAGTCTATGAAGCAGCTTGCCGAGAAGATTGAAGCTTGATGCTCTCTCCCCCATCTTTCCCCTCTCCAGATGAGCATCTTGAGTGTCACAATAAAAATGACTGTTTGACCAGCTGTTCTGCCCTTTCACTGTTCACAAAGGAACTGGACAACTGCTTTTTCAGAAGCGGCTGGGGTATGTGGATGCTAAGGAAGTTCCACTTACCTGTGGGTGAGAAATAATTCCTGATCTAGTCACCAGAAGCTGCTTTGCTTCAGCCGAGACCCATCTCTCCTATGTTGGTGCACTTAAGATATTTGTATAGTTGATTCAACATCTAGGCGTGTTGCTGCTGTGATACTGAAAGTGTGGGGAACAAATACAGTATAAGGAAGATTTCTGCTGTTCTCTGAGAAAGCAAGCATCTGTAAAATGGCTGTATTGGTCACTGCACTAAAGAGTCTCCTGTGTGAACCTACATAAAATTCAAAAAAGTCGTGAAGCCGAGCTTGTGATGGAGGCCAAAGAGGAGACTCCAGAAGTCTGGAATGCTGCAGGGAGGCATGAAGAAATGTGGAAATGAGTGACAGGAGCCTTGGCAAGGGGCCCCCTGCCCAAGGAAGAGAATGATCAAGGTGTGTTGCAAGACTGAAGACAGCACTCGGAAGCACTCAAGGGTGATCAGAGTGAGAGCCTTGAACCTTAACCTTGATGTAGGGGCATAAAACCTGGCAGACTGTCATTAAAAAATGCATGTCCCATGTGCTGTAGGAATGAGTGGTTGGAATACATGTATACGTGTAAAATGCCATGGACTTCAGCAGTCAACAATGAAACAGAATAGTTGTAATAAAACTGTAACTGTACCTACCTTGATTCTCCTGTAGGACAGCATTGTATCTTTGCCTGTCTGCAGGTGCGATTGTAGGACATGATTATTTCAAAGTTACTAAATATGTAACCATGTTTTGCACATACATACACTTGGGTTGTTTTTTCTCATAGACAATATATGTGTCCTGTGGATGCTTCTGTTCACAAACTGAATTTGTTTGCCCTCAGTTCTGGGTAGTTTATGACCTCAGGGCTTTAGCTACTGGCCCTACTGTTGCCATTACTGAGATGAGGTTTCACTGTCTTTGACTGTAAAGCATTAGCTTTCCCTAACAGTCTTCCACGTGTGCCTGCGATGGCTGTATCCCAGTCTGCATCAGTCCTGGCTGTACTCTTTCTCCTTGAAGGCAAGGGAGTCTATTTGTATCAATGCCATGTCTCTTTCCCAAAGGACAGGGTTTTTTTTCCCCGATCCTGTTACAGAAAAGCTTTCGTGCTGGTGTTTTTATTTATACAATGTAATTGCATTTTAACTGCACCTCTGATATTAAAACAATACTATGTGAAAGTGTTTTGCTTCTGTTTACTTAGACGTGAACTTGTATCTACATCTCTGCACCATAGCTGGCGAGTGTCACGTGGGGCAAGATGCAAGCTATCACCCATGTGTGTGCTGTGATCAGTGGTTTTATTTACAGGGAGGTTGATGTTACCCCCGCTAAAAATTCAGAAGGTGACCAAAGAGAAGGTGGAGGGAGCTCAAGAGGCTTAAAATAGGCAACTGTGTGTTCTCGCTAGGTTTAATAAAATGGTTTGCTGTTTATCCAACTCTGAATGCCTTTTTTCTTTTTCCTCCTGACTGGGCCTGATGAGGCAGGTTTCACTGAATTTGGCCCAAACTAGTCACACTTACAGGTGGTAAAAGTAATGAGAAAACTATTGGAAGTAAACTAAGGACTTCCTTATAGCCTGTGAAAACTGTTGAAACAGCTAGAAGCTGTCAAAAAAATCTTGCAGAGACAAATATTTGTATCTTCTTGTCTCAAATTTACCTCCCATTGGAAAAGATCATTTACCTATCATGCCCCTCCCCTATTAATCAAGGGTGAGCCATAAATAAAAAGCCACCTTTTATGTCTATTATTTTAGCAGCTATTTAGCATTAATGGAATGTATCTGTTCAGTTTTAGTACTCATGTATCAACACACTGACTTCACTTGCACTAGCATTGCGCTTATTACTGGTGCCGTTCTGTACCCTGCGCTGGCTTTGGCCCTAACAATCCCCGCTCCTTTAGAAACACCCGTGTCATGCCGTGGAGGGAGAAAAAGGTACATGAGGAGGGGAGGCGGAATTTCTGCCCACCCGGAAGAAATCCGTGACAGTTCAAGAGCCACGGTCAGGCAAACTTTTACAAGACCGAGGCTGCCGTGAAAGACAAGGGGAGGAAAGAAAGAATCAACCCAGCGCTCCACAGAGCCCAGTCAGGTTCACTCTCGGGGTGTTCATATTCTTCGCTAAGCAAAAGAACTATGAAAATGCATAAAAGTCTGTGAGGAAGCGTTAAAGCCTCGAGGGTGCCCTCTCCTCACTTAGTAAGGATGTGTAATTCAGATAAGATCTCCAAGGACGTGACTAACGCTGAAGACACAGGTTCACTCTTGTTTTCTTGGCAGGCAATAGATGTTACAGACAACAGAGGAAAAATTCCACGTGGACTGAAAATGCAGCCATAACCCTGATGTCAAACTTTCCGAGCACTGAGGTGAAGAGAAGCCCTCAAATGATTTACATTTGTCTGCAGTCACAAGTAGGGGAAGCCCAAAACACAGGGACCTGCTTAGGAAATACAAACATCCAGAAGGAAAACTTTATTTATCCTTCCTGCAACAGTCGCTGGGTCTTGAGTATAACGAGGGTTGTCACTACTCTCGTGTCTGTACTTGTTACTCAAGCATCGGCCCTTCCATTTCATATATGCATCAGCCTTGTACTAGTATTTCAGAGCCTACTAACGATGTGACACTGGTGCCACAGGCATCAGAAGACCAGTTTATAGGATGTCCAGCCCTGCTTCCACTGTAGCGAAGCCAGCAACGCTTCGGAAGTCACTCCCTCGGCAGATGGCAGGCAGAGCCGAGGAAAATCCCAAACGGCCCCAACACAGCCTGCTCCTTGAAAACCACTCTCCGGCGTATGCCTCAGCCTATCTTGCTTTACGACAGCGTGTTGTTACAGTATATTGCTAGTGATCGCTCGTTTGCAATAAACAGAAGCTGCATTTTATTTTTACTTTACCCTCTGATAAAAAGCAACACGGAATGGCCAATAAACACCTTCAGCTGTAAAATAAAGGATGGAACGGTAACAGCTGTTCCAGAAGGGAACAAGAATGGGAGGGAACCTGGGGGAAGTGGTTTTGTGTGACGCCTCAGTCCTATTTAAGTTGAGCTTGAGGTCTGAGAGGTACCTGGGGGGTTTTTTGTTGTGTTCTGTTGTTTTTATTTGTTGTAGGCTGGTAAGTAACCTTTTTAATCTAAGATCTTTAATCCAGCTCTCTAGTGTCCAGTAAGTTAATTGTGGTGTCTGCTGTTAGATCAACACTACTGGGGAAACGTGTAAATTTGACAAGGCTGGGATCATCGTGTGTGCTTCTAAGCTCACTTTGGGTCCTAAAATTGTTGTATGTGGGGTTTTTTTTCAAATGCTGGAAGTGTTATTGAAAACTGAGGTTCCTTCTAATGAAGGTACATTCATGAGTTTAATTTTCCATTATGTATTCAGAGGGTGTACTTAGGTGTTAAGAAGACTACATGGTCTGCTTTCTCATGTTTTTTCTTTTTTTTTTTTTAAAGCAAGTGCAAACATAGAAACTTAGAAGAAACCAGGCACTTATTGGGAATGCTGGTTCTTAAGCAAAGTGTTCTGTTGTGGTTCAACAGGAAGGCAGAAAATAAGCTTGAACTTCAGAAATGTTTTGGTACTTAAGGGCACTTTGCTTAACTTAATGCCTTGAGCTTTTTATATTTCTAACAGTCCTTGTAAATATGATGCTGCGCTTTTGGCAGAGAGGCTGGATGCCTGCTTTTAAGCTGGAAGAGTGGTGCTTGAAAATATTTGGGCCTTGGTGCACGATGTAATGAATGGATTATGGTGTGGCTGTGTTGTCTTGATTAGCCCATAGTCTGAAACTGACTTTTTCCTGTACCAGCCTGGAAAGAAAACAAGCCTATGTGGCTTCAACTAGAACAAAATATTTTTCTCTGTGGAGAACAACTGTGGGCAGTTGTTCTGCCCACAGACTGAAGTCTTTTATCCTAAATAACAAAGACTGTTTGCTTGGTTGGTTTTGTTGCTATTTTGTAGGGACTCCAGCTGCAAGTGCAAACTCGGTTTCCCCTTCAAGTTGAAGGAGTTGCCCTTGTAAACATGCTGCACCTGAACTATGTTACTTGACAGAATTAACACCAGCTACTCCTTGGTGTTGATTGCCACCTTGCCAAGTAATAAACATGCCTGGGTGACAAACATGAGTCCTTGATTAAGTGTGGAGTTCAGAACTCTTAACTGCCTTAGCACTGCAAATCTCTTACCATTCAGCTGGTTGGTTGTATGGTGGTGCTTTTGTCACTTCTACCTTAATGACACTCACCCGAGGTGTGGTAGGAAGATGTTCTCTGGTGTATGAAACTCCATTCAGCTTCTGATATAAAGGGTGGCCTGTCCTTTCATGCAGGACTCTGCAGTCTGTCTGCAAGCGTACAGACCTCTGTAGGAGCTAAGCCAACAGACATTTGGTGTACAAGGAAACGTTGTGAAACAGTTACGATATGTTCTTTCCTGCAGGTTCTGTTGAGTGACGACATGGGGAGCGATGTCAGCAAGCAGATCTGCTGTGTGACTTGTGGGAGATGTATGAAACGGGAGGCGGAGGAAGCAAACGAAGAGACCAGTGAGACCAAGCCGATTTTGCAGACCTCGGGGGAAACATCGATATGCATTGATACGCAGCCTTCGACGCCAGCCCTGGAAGTCTCTAAACAAGGCTCTGAAGAGGTGCAGTCGCTGAGCCAGGACCGACGGCCATCAGCTGATGCTGTGGAGGAGAACACGGAGGCTTGCTCTGCTGCAGATCCCATGGGAATGACTGAGGGATGGGAGGCAGCCTGGGCCTCCGTGGACTTCTTAGTGGCCCCTGCAGATGGGGAGACCAAAGGAGAAGTTAAAGTCTTAACCCAATTAGACAACCAGCAAGAAACAGAGAAAGTGGGTAACGCAGAAGAGAAAATAAAACCTGTTCCTCGTACTTCTGAGGCCCAGCCTGTTACACACACAGCTCAGGATGCTAAGCTTGTCGCAGACAAAGAGCAGCCTGATGAACAGGCGGATGCTGATAGTGAGGATAGCCCATGTGCTGGAGTAACTCTCCAAGAAAGAAATATTCTCAACCTCATAGAAATCACAAGTGAAACTGCAGCTGGCCAGGACTGTGGGATCAAGCCTCCTCCAGAGATCGGAGAGAATCTCGTAGGAAGGAACTTGCCACCATGTGCTGTGCAGATGGCAGAGGAGACTGAGACCTACCTTTCTGCTGAGCACGTGGAGGAGACAGACAGGGCTAAGCTTGCTGAAATAAGTCCTCAATCCACTAAGAGGGCTGAGCTTACATGTCTGGTAGAGACAGCATCTCTGCTGGATATGCAGAAGACTAGGGAGGCAGTGGATCCTTCGGAAGTCGTAGCAAGTGGTATGGCTGAGATGTACTCTACTCCTTGGGAGCCCCTGTATCCAGAAGGGGAATCTCTAGAG
>NW_008824036.1:300213-310565 GCF_000699105.1 Pygoscelis adeliae | reverse complement strand
AGAGACCCGGTCTAGTATGCCAACTGCAAAGGAGATCGAGAGCCTATGCCATGCAGAGCCTGTGGAACTGAGTGAGGTTTTATGCCAGTCAAGCGATGGAGTCCTTGGTGAACTGGAAGATGAGGAGAACGGGGAATGCGACGCAGAAACTGCAGCAAGTGAGGCAGAGCCACAGCACAGGATCATGCAAGAAACAATAGGGCTTCCAGAAGAACCACTGACTTGTGTTCAGATACCTGTAAAGCAAGAAGCTGAGTTCCTAAATGTGGCACCCTCACTGTCTGACGTGCTTGGGAGTAGTGCAGAAATAGAGGCTGGAAATGCTGAAGCTTGAGAGACCTGAGGATCAAGTGGCTTGGTGTCAAATATCAGGTTCAGTGGCAAGGATGATGTACCTGCCTTTAGGAATTTCAGCTACAGGAAGCAACTAACTCAAGGTGTTGAACTCAGGATTTTGCAAAATGTGTCCTGGACTTTAGAGAGCAGTCTTGCTAAACAGATACGTGAAGTATGGAGTAGACCTTTCTAGATATTCTCCTGAATTATAGTTTAGTCATAGTTCTGTTTCTTACTATTTTCAGTAGCTGGGTTGTTTTTTTTTTTCAGGAGATCATGCCTTTCTGGGAGAGAACTGATTCACTTAAACTGTGATTTCACTGAAGTAATGTTGGGCACTGCATTCCCCCAGTGTGGTACGGTGATGTGAGGTTTCATCTCTTAGTCTTAAGAGCCTGGGAATGGAGTAGACAAATGCTCCTCTAATCTAGCACAGTCAGATGTTTTCTGTGAGGCTAACAGCCACTTCCCTTGCTACCTTGAGATAATCAACTGTTTGAACTACCTCCCTGCATACTTCTCTTGTACAATTGATAGTCCCTGGTTTATTGTCAATATTGAACAAATAACTTCACAGGAAGGTGATGAAATACTAATTCTGGTTTGTTCTTTGTATCTCTTGTCATAGTGGAAGCATTCACATAATCTGTACTGCTTATGCAGAAGTTAAAAAAAAAATGTAGTCTTGATCAGAATGCATTAAGTCGGTGTATTGCAGCTTAAATCTACTGACTTTTAATGTTCCTAACTTTATACTACCAATAAAATATTTTAAGATCATGGCAAAAACCCATACTTGAATATGTTTTAATTGTTGAGTGTTAATGAGAGTGGAGAATATGACTGAAGCTACTCTGTGCTCTTCTCTATACACATCAAAGGAAAAATGGTGACCGGCTCCTTTTTAAAAGCCCTTCTAACAAACTCTGACTGCATGGAGCAAAGTGCCCAGAGGTGTATGTGGGAGGGCAGCAGGATGGCACATTGGGGTTCTTTTAGGCATTATAGTGTGCTTGAGGAACAGGGCTTGAAAGGATGCTTGGGCGTGTGTGGGGGGGGAAGACTACAAGACAACATATCGTGCTGGTTGACACTTCATTTGTTTTGCCTGCACAGAGCTGAAAGCGGAGGAGGTGAGGGTTAAGTGTGTCAAGTGATGTTGGGGATGAAAATGTTTTGGTAAAGGGATAGCCTTTATTTTTTAAACGCTCTGACTTTTAAACATCGTTCCAACTGCAGGTAGGCTGACAAAGCATCCTATATGTAAGACCTGCCAAACAAATCTTCCTTCACTTACGAGTCCCTAAGCTGCAAAGAGAGAGGTGCCTGTAATACTTTCTGTTCCTCAAAAGGCTTCTCTTGGCTAGTAAACCGTATTTATTGTGCAGGTGGGCTGTCTCTACAGTGGTATTAAACAAAGGGCTTCTTGGGCCTAAAAGAAGGAGGGAAACTAGTAAACAAACACACTTCTGCAAAGTTTACTGAAGACTTTTCTTTTTTTTAAACTTGCTTCTCTTACTTGATTTGTTCTGCCAAAAGTCACACAGTCCTTACTGTTAACGCTTGTGTCTAAGGGCTGCCCAGCAGGGAACTGGGCAAGTTAACTGCTATTCTTTCTCCCAACCTCCCCTAGTAACAAAACTTCACTGCAGGCGGGCGAGAGGCTTGAGTAAGCAACCCTAAGAGAAATCAGACTCAATCACATTTATGCATGCCTATGGGCTGATAAGTTAAGCAGGGTTGTAAGAAGTAGCTGTGCTACAGAAAATGTTTCTTAACCATTTAAGTCTCAGGCATGTGGTTCCTTAGCCTGGAAAGAAGGGGAAGGCAGAAACTCTACAGTAAAGTTCATGTGATGCACCATCTGGAAAAGCTAAGCGTTGGCATCCAAACCATGCTGCAGAGCTCGGTTTGCCGAGCCCTTCGCATTCTTTGAAGAGGAAATTTTTCAAACATAGCCTGTCATTCTCTTGTAACGTCAGCTGTGTGGTGAATGACAGAAGCCCCTGGGCAGATCATCCAGTGTATCTAGATGCCACACTCGATGTACTGAGAGGCCCTGCCATGTGCATTGGAAGGAAGAGACAGTTCTAGTAAGAGGGAGCAGCTTGAACTCAGTGCAATAAAAAAACCCAAAACACGAAGACTGATGTCCTGAACTGACTGCAGCATGCTCCTTATAAGCAATGATGCCATCTAAAAGGCTTTGTAATGGTCCTGTTGTACAGCATTCAGTCATGCAACACAATTCCGAGCTGACATCTGAGCCGAGCTCTTTTTAAGGTCTTTGATTTTTTTTTTTTTTATTTGTCAAAAACTGAAGTGTATGGTTTTTTAGAACAGCCCTTCTAAATATATCAAAGTAGCAGAGATCAGAAAAGGCTTTTGGAACAAATACTAAACCTAGTCAAGAGAGAAGATGCGATTGCTCTGACAGTAAGATTTTCCTTCCTCCGCTTCTATGTGTTACGTTACCATCTTCTGTAGTGTCTCACATGCAAGAGATTTTCTGGATTGTTTCAAATGGGTGTAAGTTGGATTTTGTTATTAGAATGTCTCCATTTTTCACAATGATATGAGGGTAAGACATTTTATACTTTGAATCTCAGAAATATTCCAATCACCTAGCGATGAGCTGATGACTAAGCATCTTCCCATTGTACAGAATACTGAAATAAGTATCTACAAGATCCGCAGTAGTAATGTTTTCTCACTTATAATCAACAGATTAACTCAAAAGATCTTGTAACATTTTCAAAGCAAAGGTGTACACTTTTTACATAGGTAGGGTCTCAAAATTCTCTCCTCGATTTTTAGCTGATTTACTGGTTTCTTTCATGCTGCGCCTTTTGCGATTTAGCTGGGTCTCTTAACAGATAGCAAATCGGCTTCTGCTCATTTGGAAATACACTTCCAAAACTTTGTGCGATTCAATGTGTAACATTCACCCATGCAGAAGCAAGCGGTGAGCTGCGGATGCATCATTTCCTTCCAGTTACATTGTTTTGCAAAGCACCGATGTCCCTAAAGGCACCAGTTTTTCAGCCACTGATCTGTGACAGTC
Organism: Pygoscelis adeliae; assembly: GCF_000699105.1. NCBI lineage: Eukaryota > Metazoa > Chordata > Aves > Sphenisciformes > Spheniscidae > Pygoscelis > Pygoscelis adeliae. Next base: position 307,165 of record NW_008824036.1, on the reverse strand, counting down.
TCTACATATTGTCATCTGTGTATCTACCTCATACATCAAAATCATGGATTAGCTTCAGAGAAATTTCCAATAGTCAAAGAAATCATGAACTGCCTATGTATTTCAGTTCCACGGAAGCCCAATAGGAAGTATACAAAAAAGGCTTTTGAAAAGCTGTCATATAAAACCCCAGACGTTAGGTGAAACCCTTGCAGCCAGTATAAAAATGCGATCGGTGTAGCCACCGAGATACAGAGGCCTGCTTGTTATCGTGCAGAACAGATGTTGGATCACATTAAAAGGCAAGATGCGGATGTTGTCATGTTATGGTCCCAGAACTGGCTGCGCACACGGAATTACCTCGCCAAAAGCTCCTTCTGTGTTTTCTGCATTAAGGGAATCATAGTAGCTAGGCAAAGTATAGGATGTCGAACCAGATTTGGCATCAAAAAATGTAGGTTCGAGGGGTTTTTATGTTAAAAAGAAGCCTGGAATCCAGCTATTTTGATCTTTTTGGTCTTGTTCAGATCCATTGCTGTTGGCAGTGGATATTTAGGATCTGCCTTTACACTGATGTCTCTGGGATGTTTGTTTTTAATGGATATTTGCTTTTGTGGTTTGCCCAGGTGACGTATTTAATGTTACAACTCACTTCCAGTCAGTAAACATAACCAGGGCAATACAGTAATGTTAATGCCAACAGAGGGTGATCAGCTGTGGCTGGAAACATTAAAATAATCTGCAACCACTGTAAAATAGCTAATTGCACGACTCAACCAGGTGAAGACAGCACAAAAGTGGAAAGGGGGATAATTTTTCACCCCTAACTGCTCAATATAAAGTAATACGGGAGACTACAATTTCAGTAACATCATTTGTCAATTAAAGGACTATTCATACACAGCCTGCAGTACGGCTGTTACTGTGCTACTTGGCATCGCAAGTTATAAATAGCGGTCAGTTTTCCTTGTCCGTGACTGCACTGTATTAATCTTTAGTTTTATTTTAAGTACTCAGTGCCAATTATCAAATGACCACAATGAAGCTAATCATGTATCAACTGCACTTAGGAAGTACAGCCATGTGCTGTTTCCAATGGCTATGAAATGGCCGGGAAAAATAGAAAATACAGTGCAAGGGAACTTCACAATCTGCTGGAACTAACATTGGGAGCCAAAGGGGGAAGAGATTGCATGTGACCACCTCCTCCTATTTAACACCAGACCGGGGGCTTTGCCTTTCAGGTGTTGGGTGTTCAGTGAGGATTGTGGAGTTGTGCTGGTAAGAAGCGATATGGGTCTTTGGGTGAGGGGTGATAATGGTGTTTTTCTGCGGTCTGTGAATCTATCAGCTGGCTTGCTGTTTGATTTTTATGGTATGGGTTCTTTGTTTTAATTTATGCACAATTTTAGAGTCTGGGTCTCTTTGAGTACAGGTAATTTTCTGTTATTGTTAACTTGTGTAAGTGTTTAAGGCAGACCTTGCTACTCATTTCTCGAGAGTTAGTTTTGCACTGGGAGACGTTCTTTTACTTTTTGGTTTGCTTTGTGCCTCTTGCAGTCTTCTCTTAATGGTTTTATTAAGAGATAAACCATGCTGCATCTTGGGAATTTTAAATTTGTGTGTAACTCTTTTCTGCCTGCCTTGCTTCTCTTCCGTCCTTGCCCCCATCTGTTACCGGTAGTCTAAACACTTCCTTGACTGGAGTGACTAGAGCCTAACAAACTTGGCAGCTTTGCTACGCAAGTCTGTAGTATAATAGAATCCTATTAGCACTGCAGCCATTCTGCTGAAAGATAGCAAATAGCAGTGTCTGCTTGGCTCCTAAAAGCTTAAAAGGAACTGTAATTGTTTTCCAGAGTGGTCTGGTTTGATGGACAGATAATCTCTTTTTTCCTCTTCCTCAGACTGTTATTTCTTAAAAGGTCTCTGTCCCCCCCTCATGTGTAATTCCACCTGTGTTTAGCTCGTTTCTGTGATCTCTGACAATGGTCTACAGCTACTACTATGTGAGACGGCAACTCCCCCAAATGGATATAGGCTAACGAATACCCATGTCTTGCAGGCGTGAAGCCACTTCTTCGTTAAGAGACAGAGCTCCCTACTCACCTTCGGGCAGCGTGCAACTCATAGCAGGGTGGCAGCCTCTCCAGAAGGCGGCAGTTAGTTGAGTTGCTCCTTTCATCTCTGGCAATGGGAGGTATTTTTGGCAAGAACAAGAGGCTCCGTGTGTTTCCTAAGAGAATCGTTCTTTATAAGGCCAAAGGAAAAAAGACATCGGGGACCACACATATGTTCTGTGATGCGTCAACATGGACTGGAGAGAACCATTTTCATTCAGCACGTATAGGAAGGACTCCAAAAGGCCCTGAACTTTCCGCTGCAAAATTGATGTTGGACACACCTGAAAGTGAATCTGCTGCCCAGGCTAAACGGGAGACAGGAGAGCAGGCTGCATCTCTACGTGCACAATGTACTGAGGCCCCACTCTCTGTGACTGCTAGAGACGCACAAGATGTTGAGGTGTCACAGGACCCTGAAGCCAAACCTAGCACAGAGGTGATGCAGTACCAGGAACTCACTGAACAGACAAAACAAGAAGCCCAGTCTGCCAGGAGAAGCCCACCAGAGAGTAGTAAGACTGAAGCTGTTCTGCATCCTACTGGCGGCTGTATACCCAACAATCATGAACTGACACCTCTTACACAGACTACAGTAAAGGCTGAAGTCCATGTGTCTGCAGATGTCCAAGGTGGGCCTGGCAAGGTTCAGTCTGCTATAGTGGAGTCTGAGCTGCTGACTGGTGCAGAGCAAGAGGCTGGAGCTGTGTGTGTTTCAGAGGAAGCTTGTGCTGGAAAGACTCATCGGGAAGTGCCTGTGCAGAAGGCAGCTGACTCCCCAGCTGCTTCGTGTACCACGGAGGAGTTGGAGCTGCCTTGGAAGACTACAGAGACAAGAGAGGATATTACAAATGTGCAGAGATCTGCAGAAGAGCAGGCAGTAGAAGAGAAAGTATGCTGTGCTGCTAAAGCCCCACCTGATCTCCAGCTGGAACAAGATACAGAGGTTCCTATTACTGAAGATATGGAATAGCTGGGTTGTGAACCAGAGCAAGCTGAAGAAACAGCTGAGGTCTGTGATGACAGGCAGACATCAAAAGAGAGCCCATGCTGTCTGGCAGAAACCCAGGCTGCTCTGCAGGATAAGGAGAAGATCAAAGCTAGCAATGGGGGGAAACCAGAGGAGCACTGAAGAGCATGTGAAATCTGGTGCAGCGACCGTTGGAGCAGACTGACAGTTTGTCCGCAGCCAGGTGATGAATCTGCTGCCTTGATCCTGCAAGGGACTAAGATGCCAATGGGTGCTTGTGCTCTAAAGGACCCAGAAAGCAGGGTGTTGGTAAAGCCTGCTTTGAAAAGTGATACTAAACTTAAAGCTGGTATATTGTCTTCTGCAGGTGGCACCAATTCCCTTCCTTCTCTCCTGGGGGAGGGGGTATGGACATGAGCTAAGTGTATCTCAGTACAAGAAGTATATTTATGTAGATGACTCTTCCTTTTTTTCTCCACATGCACGTATACCCTGGCTAGGGCTATGCACTTCATAATTATCTCCCTATGTGTGACTGCACAGGGTTAAGTCTTCTCTGCCAAACAAGCCAGATATATTACACTTGTCTGTACACCCCGCTCTGACTGTCACTGCTATTTGAAACTGACTGTGTCAAAATACTCTGTGGACAGTGGAGTCTGTGTTGCAATTGGAATCAATAAATGCACATTTTAACACTTGTTACTATGAAATGTTGTTTTATTAACGGCCACCTGCTTTATGGTTTGTGCTTGTTGAATGGAGATGAACTAGCTTGGTCGGGAGGCCTATGGAAATAGCTGTTTCCAGACTGTAACCAACAAGAGAAACTTCTGGTGGTCGTGCTGCTGCAAGTAATAAATAAATTTCAGGCCACTATGTATACAGTGCTGGTCTCTAATTATCCAGTTCCTAATTAGAGGGGAGTCTTCCCATCAAACCTGACTAGTTGGGCAACTGTTACTGACCTTACAAATGATGTGGTGCTGAAGGGAACCAGAAAAATAATATAGTCTAATTGCTTTCCCTCTATTTCAACCAAAGAAGGTTTTTACACCAAATTATTCTGCTAGAGCTCATGGGGATTTAAAAGTGAAATAATGACTTGTACTAGACAGCTGGAAAACTACAATGCAAAGGAGAGTAATATCCTCCCTAAGGAAACCATTTCCAGCTCTTGTGTTCTTGCATGCTTCCTATAATAACAGTCTTCATAGGAGGAAAGAAAATAATAGTTAAAGGCAAGTCAGGATATGAGGATTTTGATAGCTATGCATCTATTTAAAGGATGATTGGTTTTACTGTCTTTATGTGCTTAATCACATCAGGAAGATAGTGTACCCTTAAAAAGACTTCCTTTGAATCAAAGGACCAGGCTGCCACATTGCAAGCCTATCAACTTAAGCCAGACTTAATATATTTTCCCTTATGACCAAATCTGAATGGAGACCTCGTTCATAGAAATGTCTCTTCTCCCGTCACTTAAATAACACAGAGCATGTTCCTTCCCCTTGGCTGTTCTTTAAAATCCTAAAGGCACCTACATCAGTTGATTATGTTGACAAGCTGCCCTGGGTTTGGTTGCCTCTAACAAAGCTGCTGCTGTTAGTCTGGAAGAATATCTATGCTCTCCTTACGTAGAATTTAGATTTAACAATTAGTGGGTGGGCAGGCTCCTCCTTACCAATGCCAGGAGAGCTAGGAGGCCTGAGGAAATCACGGAAAAAGAAACAATGCTAGCAAAGAACAACAAAAGCTTCTGTGCATCGTTCTGCCTCTATCTTAGGTATTCAGATCAGCAACTATAATTAATTGCCAAGTATTTTCAAAAGCTTGGTATTATCATCTGCTCTCTGTTTTGCAGTTGCTGGGAAAACCAATGGGTGTTTGGCAACGTGGCAGAAAGAATGTAGAAAGCGGTGAAGTATTCAACAAGAGAATCACAGCTTAAGTGGAGAGAAAGGGACATGCATTCTTCTTATGCTGGGAAAGTACTAAATGCCAGAAAGGAAGAAATTATCAGGGACAGATTAAGGCAAAAAGTAGACGGAAGTTGGTTTGCATATATTTATGGCAAAGGATCATGGAAGTGATGGCAACACATCAAAGGATTCTCAGGGTGACGTTTGTTCAGTCACCCGGTTTGGGCAAGCATTTCAGAAAACTTTGAGCAAAGATCTCTATCTGGTTCTGGCGCAAGTATATTTTTGCATTCTGACATTAAAGAATAATTTATTTTCAAAATAAGCTTGTCTTTGTATTTTATGCTTGTGATTTAGTAAATGCTTGCATCTCACTGCTCATCAGGAAACCACGTTAAGAGTGATTCAGCAACTCTTACTCCCCCTGTGACTGGTGGTAGTACATAGCTGAGACTGAAGGTATCGGTCTAACCTAGAGTCACAATAAAATGGATAATTACATGACGCTGTTGCTGACACACTGAAACAAAGGGGTGACGGGGATCAATTTTCACCCCAAATGGTATCATGCAGAATAATACTGCAGGCTAGAGTTTCACAAACATTATCCCTAAATACAAGCCTAGTTCAGACTGACTGCTGTACAGCTGTTAACCTGTTGGTCTACATCACGTGCTGTTAGGTGACCACCAATTTGCATGAACAAATGTGGCACTGTGTTGCACTTCAATTTTACTTGAATTTTAGTATTTAAATCAAATTAGCACATCTGGGAAACGAACCTACAATCTGAATCACGGACATTCTGCTCATGCTCTGAAAAAGGAGTAACCTTTCCTTCCTTTCTCAGAAAAATCCTGGCAGAAGGGAATAATCTTCCGTCAGATGTAATACTGCAGGAATGTGGGGAAAGAAGTTTTTGCAATGCCCTGTCTTCATTTACACCTAGCTGAATGTTTGCAATGTAAGATGTTCCTTGGTAAATGAGAACAATAGCTGCAATTCCTCTTACAACGTATCTATTCCAGTTCTGATGCTTTCCTTGATCATAATCTTTTGGGTTTTTTTAGATGTGCCCCAAGTATTGTAAAGCCAAGCTTTACTCTCAAGATGTCCTGGTTTGCGTTGTCCTGGTTTAACCTCCCCAAAATTAATTACACTCGGGGAAGATTTTGCTTTGGCAATTCTAATGGCTTTAATTCAATATGTCAGAAGAGACTCTACCTCATTTCTGATATTTGCATTGACTCTAATGTCAAAACTAATGTTTTTGCCCTTTTCATCTTGTAAAGTATTTGGGTAAAATGCTGAATATTGATATCGCTGGCCTCAGAATGAAAGCTGCTTGTCTCCTGATGATTTCTTTGCAAATCTTTTTAATGCTAACCAGGCTCACTGTATTGAAACTCTGTTGAAAATAAAGATGCAAGGCTAAACTTTCAGATGTGACTCCTGTAAGAATAGGACTTAAGCTATGAAAACACTTAAATGCTTTTAAACTCCTATTCCTACCCTTAGAACAGGGAAAGACCATTCTGTAACAGCAGAACAATTGTACCATCTAGCACAGCACGTCTACAAGCCATCCGTGCCTCTGCTTCATGAGCACTAAACTCTCTGTCACTGATGAGTGAATGCAGGTTATACCTTTTACTGCTGTTTGTCTCATCTTTTTAAGCAAGTTCTAATTGGAGAATTTATTAATAATGCAGTGGTGTGAATATAACTCAGCTCTGTTCCCAGGCTCTAGGCTGCCCTCTTAAGATGATAAGCAGCAAATTCTTTGACTAGTAAATCGACTATGAATCACTGCAAATAAGCATAAAGTAGCATTACCAATTCACATAACTGTCTTGTGGATGGTGTGGATTGTAATGTAATTTTTGGCTTTCTGAAAATCTTAGCTCCTGATGCTAAGAATCTTTGCTTTTAACTTTTATAAATAAGGTTTTCTGTGATTC
>NW_008824036.1:280774-300135 GCF_000699105.1 Pygoscelis adeliae | reverse complement strand
TATGACCTGGCCACACTTGAGAAAGTAAAAACCCAGGAATTTTTAGGAGCCTAACATCTGCTATCTGCTCGTGCTGTAAGGAACTCCAGCGTATGTTTCTCTTCCTTTTGAAGCACCTTTGTAAAAAGTCATCACCATCTTAATCACAGGAAGTCTGTTTCTCCTGAACTGTTTAAACTGCTTACACAACTTAGTAAAAAGTTCTGAAAACAGCTGGTCAAAAAATAAACACTCCCCTTACCCATGACTCAACTGTTGGTCAATATTTTTGGTCAATACAAAACATTTTTGTATCACTTTAGATATTGTATCCCTTCCTGGCTTTCAGAAACAAAGTATTTTCCTTGCTTCCTTACACACTCCTTCCTCCATAATATGTAAGAAGCCCAGATTTAAAGCCACAAAATCTGCCAGTGATCTGACAAACAAAACCAACCACAACGTGAAAGGTAGAAAAGTTCTGAAACAAAAGCCAGTCACAACACCCTTCCCAACAGAAAGCACTCTTCAACCAGAGAAAATACGATCACAAAGTCTCAACCAGCTCTGCCTCCCTTGCTGCAGAATGCGTGCAGCCAGCAACACCTCACAACAGATGAAAAGCACCTGAGATCCCCGCGCATGAGGAAGATGTACTGCGCCTATGATCCTCAGCGTAACACCTAAGCTACAAGCTATTTTTCCGAAAGCCTATTGTGTAGCTGTTACTCAGTCTACAACATGGATCGTTATTGTCAATTTGCCGAAAGTTATACCCTACCACATTGCCCTTCAGTTCTGTGTAAATACTTGGGGGGAAAAAAGAAGAGAATATCTAAATACACAGAAACCTATGTTGTGAATCACAAAAGAACATTATACGATGTTTTGTAAACATGGAGCATGAACAACTCCGCATCTTTATTTTTAGGCAACAGAGACGGCATAAGGCAACAATAATTCAATCATTAGGATTCGGTGGGAGGCAATTCAGTGTTACTGTCCCGCCCTATTTAAGCTCCACCTGTTCTCTTACAAGCTGTGTGCTGGGAGCTGTTTTGGGGCTTCTCCTTTCAAAGTGAGTAAGGGTGCTGTCTGACACAAGTTTGGGTGTTTGGTATTTTTCTTTTGGGAAGGAGGAATATTTGCTCTCTGTTTTTGGGGGGGTCTTGTTTGACTTCTCTAATGAGACAGAGCTCTATCCTCGGGTTTCAGCAAAACTGTAGTTATGCTTTCTTCTGTCTGAGATGGCTTTGAACAAAATTCTGCGAGCAGCAAGAGTGTGGGACTACCAGCAAAGCAAAGAAACATTCATGGTATGAAATGGCCAAATGAGGAAGGGGAAACAATTTTACTACATATAAAAAATAACTGATGTATTTGTACTTAGGGTAATGACTCTTTATCTACATCTTTATGCCTATCTCTACAAATAAAACCTCTCTTCAGACAACAGCAGTAGAATCTGTCAGTTGTTATATTCTGAACCACTTACATAGTGATGACAACATCTAACAAATGTAAATATACCAGAGAATAAACTATTATTTTCCTTTCCTCTCCTAGCATTATACTGCCCTACCAAAACCACATGAAACACTTCCCTGCTATACTCATTTACACAAAATCATTGCTGTTGATACAGAAATTGCTTACTCTGAAAAGTCAACCTGACAAAACGTTATTTGTAAGCTGTCTTCTTTCTAGCTTTGGTATCAAAGAGCATCTCTCTGTCTTTCCATATTTTGGTTTATTCTCCCACAGTAGAGGTGGCTGGGTTAGACTTTCCTACTTTTCCATTCTTACAACTATGTAGTTTTAAGTGATTAAGTTCGTGCAGTCTTGTAAGTGAGTGCCTAACTGGCATGGAATCACACATTTTTACAGATTCTATCCATAAAAGCAGCTCAAACAGTGCAGCAAAACTGCTCTGGATCCATTAGCTTCACTTTAAAAACTGTAATCCCTAAATTGTAGATCTGTTTTTCTGTAGTTCCTCTTACTCTAAGCTATGATGGTTAAGCTTTCTGCAGAACCATCCATAATCATATCATGTTGTGTGGCAGTTCTATTTTACTTTAAATATTTAGCTATAAAAAGTGGCACAGGATTTGTAGTGTAACAGCACTTTAAGGGAACTAATGATCTGGGACTTGTGGGGAAATGGTTTGTTGTCACCGGCTACCCTACTTAAGAGCAATACCTTATCACCCTGAATAAGAAATAAAGGCTGAGAAGTTGTGATGCTGGAAATGGTTTAAGTAATGTTTACTTTGTAGTTTCTCTGCCAGAAACAGGGCACTTCTATTGCTGTTTAATTACATGATGAGTTTAAATTGTGTTTGCCTCTTTCTAGCAATGACAGTTAATCTGCATGACATAGATTTCAAAAGAAATTAATAGACAGTTCTGCACTGCCAGCTAGGGTATGCTGCTCTCTCTATGCAAAGTACTTAATCTGTTTTCTAATGATGCTGTAGTTTTAAAATGGCACTCTATAAACATAACTCGAGGTAAATTTTTCTCTGCATTCAAAGTATACTGTCCCTTATTATTATTTGAGTTTGAAGGCATGGCATTGCTGCGGCTTCTGAAAACTGAGCAAATGACTGATAAAATAATGACCTAAGGGCCTGAAATCCACATGTTTCTCATCTCTCAGTAAGGAGACATGTTGCCTTTCTTTTCTCCTCCCTTCCATATCCTACCAGGCCTATGAATAGCTGCCCTGGCTAAGTGTGAACTTCTTTCTACAATTAATAAATGGTCTAGGAAATAAAAGGAGACCTAAATAGTATTTACTTTGGTAATATAAACTAATAACTGTAAAGTGCAGTATTGGCCGAGAGTCATGGTGAGTAATTGACTTCCCTAATGCTCTTAGTGATATCAAAAGACTGAAAAGGACTGTCCCTTGAACTAAGACTGACTTAAAACCAATAAATCCTGCAACTTATGTCCAACCCACTCTGAAATGAAATGTGAATCTGATCTTCATTTTAGGGGGCCCTTTCCTGGTCCAAATAAAAATGACATGGTAACAGTGCTTAGCCACAGGAGGACCCAAAGTTGTGTTCCTGTTCTTGCTCCAGATGTAGATAACAACGAAGCCACATTTTGAAGCTTCCTGACAGCCTGGGGAAATTGAAAGAAATTTTTACATCAAGTTTTAAACTCTTTCTTACTTACATGTTTCTCAGAAAACTGGGCCAGAGCAGCAAATGTGCTCTTACACAAGGCTAGGGTGTGGGTTCTAATGAATTTCTTACTATCTTGCAGGTGTGATGATTGGCCCAGGAGTGGTCTATCAGCTCAGTAACAAGGATGAAACTTGGCTCTGTGTCTGCTTCTAAGTAAAGGCTCTGTTTGTGCCAGTCATTCAGTATCCCACAGCCTCAAGGTTCCCTGGAGAAGGCTGCTAGCAGGACTATTGCTGTACATCTTGATCATGGGGAATGAAATCAGTCACAAGAGGTATTGCTGTAGAAGGTCTGGGAAGTCTGAAAGGCCGATAACTGTGCAAGAAAATACAGCGGTTGATCTCCCTATTGCCCAGGCAGCCCTGGGGGCTGTGTTGTGGAGCAGTGTGAATCATCCTCCAAAGGAGAAATCCCAAGATACTGCTACGGGGATGCAGAACAAAGATGTAGGAAGAGAAAGTGAAATAGCCTCATCTCTTCTGCCTGTGGCACAGATAATGGTGAGAACCACAGAGCTGCAAGACCTTGGCGAGGCCCAGCCTTCCACAGAACAGTCAGAGGAGACTGAAAACAAGCCCACTACAACGAGTCCAGACAGACAAACTTGCGCTCCAACTCAGGAAAGACCTGCAACAGCTCAGCCAGCCGAAGGAGACACAGGAGTGACAACTGACTTGCCTCTGCAGACCACTATAGAGACAGGAGCTGGAGATGCAGAAGATGTGGTGACTGACCAGGCAACAGTGGAAAGCAACTCAGTGGTACGCAAGAGACCAAGTGACAAGCTGTGCAAGCCAAGCCCGCTCTGCAGGTGGCTGAAGAAACTCAAGTCCTCGGCAGAAAAAGCTAAAGTCAAGCCCGATGCAGTTACTAGCCAAGAGTCTTCCTGTGGACTGCAAAAGGACTATCAAGTGCCCAGTACGGTACCCTCAAAAAAAGACTGGTAAGGAAACTGTGACTTGTAGATAATAAGAGGAAAATATTTTTTGTCATCTTTAAACTGTATGTCTACTCTATAGTTCTGGCTGTCTTACAGCCCTGGGTGGAGTACAGAGGGCATTCCCTCTGGAAGTGGTAGAAAGGGGAAATTAAATGTCTGTTCCCTTAGCAAGCAACTTGTGAGATTTGTTTGGCTTGCCTTTCTCTGCTGCTCACTGGGGGTTTGCCTGTAATAGCTTCCTTTTTGAAACTCCGCAAAGGTGCAATGTATGAATTTGTATCTTCCTAGTGCTTCCTACCATTATTTGACTTCCTTTCCCCTGCTTTTAATAACCTGCTCTGCCTGATGGACCAAGATAAGTGCATTAGTATTATCAAACTAAATAAATACATTATAAAAACACTAGATGTTTATAAATGCATAATGGTAATAGTGGGTGTAGCGTGGGAGGGTTGGTAAACAAGGGGCTCGTTTTGCTATTCGAAGCGATTGCTTTGTGTATATTTTTGTATTTGTAAGTCAATAAGCTGGTTTCATTGCCTCAAATGAAGCGTTGACTACAGCTTGAAAGGGGGATAAGGGAGGGGAAATGGGCTGCTGCTACCTACCCACAGCTGCAGAGAATGCTGCTGAGAACTAGGAGGGCTCCCTGCAGGATGGGAGAAGCAAGGAAGCCAACAGTGTATGCTCTGGCTATGATGGGGCTGCCTCCCAAGAGAGATAGGGAAGCACAGACTAAGGAAAAGTAACTCAGACTGTAGAATGGTCTTTAATTTTATTACTGTAGCTGTGTGCCATCTACGTGGCTCCTATACATGTCTTAGAACTGACCTAAGCACATTTGCACTAATGAAGAGGAAAGGCACCCCAGAATGCTAAACCTTGTTGTGCTAAAGAAACCGGCTGATAACAAAAATTCTTCCGGGAGCTGAAAAAAACGGGGAGCTGACTTGTAGGCAAAGACGAGGAGCAGGCTGCAGAGGCTGTACTGGAAGCATCCCAGGCTATTAGAGAATCCCAGCCTGCCTTCGAGAAGCAGGGAGGGTGAGCCGGGCTGGCAGGAAAGCTAATGAGCCAACAGCCTGAGCTCATGAAACTATCAGCTCCTCCGAACTGCCTAAGGTAGCTGTGCTGCTCCTAACTGCAACCCTCCCCTTGCTGCTAATAAAAAAAAGCACTGCTTTTAGGCATTGATGAGAAGTTTCATCCTATTCCCAGCTGGACCATAATGAATGGAAGGAGGAAATTCCCCATTCTTGTCTTTCCCCTTCAGGTCTTTCCTTTAGAGAAGCCACAGTTTAGCATTCTGCCTCAACATTTCTCATCTTGATAGGTGCATCCCCAGCTTACGTAAGGTGAACAGGGACAGCAACATGCTTTAGTATAGTTGATCACCATATCGAAGTTCTTGCTAACACCATGTTTAACTCAGGGTGCACCTTAGTGCTTCTCTTGCCACGGAATTAAAACTAAAAAAAATAGTTACAGCATATCTCTTTCTATACCTCTATCTTAATCAAAAGCAGTTAGCTGTGCATGCGAAGAAATAAGTAAGTAGGAAAGCAGCTGTTTTTCACCATGTGCTCAGAAGCACCATCTGGTGCACTGTCTCTTCTCATGCAAAAAGAATTCCTTGGATGCTAATGACCTATAAGGATAACATTTGCTTGATGTAATCTCTGGGCCCTCCAAAAAAAAACATTCCAGGAAGTTTTTAAAGCAAAGACCCCCCCAAAAAGACTAGCATGTTTATTATTATAGGTATCGAAGCTATCCACTAGCATCACGACTGCAATAAGCACTTTGGAAGGTGTGCTGAACTAGCCGCTCTCGGCAATTGGGATGAGATCTTGTATGGATGTATTTATGCCCACGTGCACCTTTTGAGCACCTCGGGACAGTGCCGCTCATCGGTACAGTGTGGACCAGGCAGTGCCGGCGTGGGTTAATACACTGCTGGGAGGCCGGACGGCGCTGAGGAGGTTACACAGGATTGTTCTCCTGCTGAGAACAATCTCCAGGCGCGCTGAGGATACCTGGGCAGAGCGCTGCCAATACGCCTCTACCCTGAGCGCGGGCACAACCCACCCTGCAGGAAAGGATGCTCCTGATAACACCAAAGTCCAAAACCACTTCTAGTCACTAGGGGGAAAATCACAAAATCACACCCCACACACACTTTGGCACAGAGGTATCTTTTTTTTTTTTTAAAGGCAGGTTCCCTGTATTGTTGAATATGTGTCTTTTTGTTTGTTTGTTTTAAGGCAGGGAGGTGACTTTTTTCCCCTTCTCCCCCCCCCTTTTTTTTTTTCCAAGGCAGGTTCCATATAGTGATTAGGCTTTTTCTTTTTATTAAGACAGAGAGGGTTTCTTTATTAAGGCATATAGGTGTTTTTTTTAAGGCAGATTCCATATATGGATCAGGTGTCTTTTTTTTTAAGGCAGAGAGGTGTCTTTTTATTTTTTTTTAAAGGCACACAGGTGTCTTTTTTTCTTTAAAAGCAGGTTACATGTATTTTAGGTTTCTTTTTTTTTAAGGCAGGGAAGTGGCTTTTTTAAAGGCAGTAAGGCAGGTTACATACATTGATTTTTATATATAGTTTTTTTTAAGGCAGGTTTCATATTTTTATATTTATTGGAATTTTTTTTTAAAGGCAGGTTCCACATATTGTTGATTTGGTGTCTCTTTTTTTTTAAGGCAGGGAGTTGTGGGGGTTTTTTGTTTGGTGTTTTTTTTTTTTACAAAGCCTAGAGATGTCTTTTTTTTGGGGGGGGGGCAGGTTCCATATATTTATTGGGTGTCTTTTTTCTTTTTCTTTAAGGCAGGTTCACATATTATTGATTAGGTCTCTTTTTTTTAAGGCAAAGCTGTGTGTTCTTTTTTTTTTTTAAGGCATGGAGTTGTCTCTTTTTGTTTTCTTTACAGGCTGGTTCAATTTATTGTTGATTAGGTCTCTTCCCCTCCAGCCCCAAGGCAGGGAGGTGGGGGGTTTTTTTGTTTTGTTTTAAGGCAGAGAGGTGTGTCTGGTTTTTTTTTTAAGGCAGGTTCCATATATTGATTTTTTTGGTTTGGTGATTGTTTTCTCTTTTTTTAGGCAGAGGTGTCTTTTTTTTTTTTTTGAGGCAGGTTTCATACTTTGATTGAGTGGAGGCCCTGAACAAGGGAGCACTGAATCATAAGGAATTTGAAAGTCAGGGAAATAAACCAGCTCAGAATCTGTGTCTCATTTTTCTGTGTGTGGAAACAGATTTGATGTGTTGAGCTGTATTTCTTTAATGGACTTTCTGCTGCCAAGCAGAGGATTCTGCTTGCAGAGCAACTCAGCTGATTCTTTTCATCCCACTTACTTTTGCCATTGCCTCTAGAGCACAACTGATAACACTTTCTGTGTCCATCCATTACAGTTCATTAAAAATTCAGGAGCATCCCTGGTTTTCATTTTGCAAATGTCCTTCAATATTCAATGTATCCCTGAGCAAAGGAGACCACGTAACAACAGCCTGTGATTTCCCCAGTTATCAAGTAAGGAACTTTGTTTAAATCTGGTAATAGGTTACCAGAATAGAATAGGTTACCAGAATACTATCCTAGGCTTTCATTTTAAGACAAAACCTTAAGAGATTTTTACCTTCCTGAAGTGCCATGTATTGTTTCACTATCACAATTTGGTAGCAAAAGCCAGTGACTGTGTGAACTGGATATTTGGAGGACATGGTTCTGTTCGTTCTCGTGCCGCTGATCCACACTGTGGTCCTGGGTAAACTCTTTTTCTGTTTCCTTCCTGGCTTTCGAATAATCTGCCCATCTACATTGTAACTTGCTCACAGTAGAGGAGTATGCTCAGTGTAACTGAGCTCTGAATTCAGCAGGTAGTAGCGTGCAATAATCTCTTACATAAAATTACACATACAGTGGAACAGTCTGTGTCAGGATGATTGCTCTGTTTCATTAGGCTGTTACATTTCCCTGCATTGGGGTACTTTTGGAAACCTGTCTTTTAACTGAAAGTCTTCACAATCAATCTCGCTGCACAATTCAAAACAATAGTTCAGTGCTGTAGCTGTGGATATGTTTGAATAGCGTACAGTGAAAAAAACATTAGGTGGAACTCGCTGTGAGGAGGTGATAAAGATGCTAAAGGTGGCTACCAAGCTCTATTTGAGAGCAGCCTGAAGTTGCAAAGGCTTTTATACAGAATTGAGGAGGGTTGAACAGTTTGCTGTTAAGAACATGTTTTTGCTTTTTCCTCTTCTTCCTTTATTGAGAAGGGCATTTCCTGTAGTTACTTGTTTCCTTTTCGGTTCTTCAAATATAGGTTGATTGTTTATTTTTAAGGGAATGCATTGGAACACAGGTATTTGCTGCAGTGCTTAGTGCTTCCTGTAGAGATCCATTTGGAAAAGCAGGTTTATAAAAAGGGGCACTCTGTTTTATATTTGTTGGAAATAGGTTTTTTTAAATATGCTCTCTGTAAAAAGAAGCAACATGAGTGATGGAATATCACAGCTAGAGCTCCACAGCAATAGGGAAAAGCTTTGATTCTAGAACATCATTGAAAACCTAAAACTTGAGGCTTTGGTAAACTGATTTAAAATCTGTTGTCTGCTACATGTTTCAGCTGATAGGAAGATAATGTTGTTATTTCTTTCCTGGGCAAATCACAGCAAATCAGCTTTGATCAACTAACTAGCAAATGTGAAGCCTAACCTGGATCATGTGCACTGGAGGTAGGTCTGAGGCAAATGTTTTAGCCCCTTAGTGTAGTGAAAATAATCTAGCATAGATTAGTTCTCTGTGTGTTGACTACTCAAAATGACCTGAAGCTAACAATGTGAGTATTTAGATGCGTTCAAACCTCTTGCATTCACCCATATCTTCATGTGGACAACAAAAAATCCAGTTGTGTTAAAGAACGCTCTTCGCTACAATTTGGATCAAAATATACCCAAGTTATCTGATTTTTAAAAACATCAGTGTTGTTTTATTTTCAGCATTAGCATACTAAAAGAAAAGCAAGGCCACTATGTAGCTGTAGAAAATACCATACACATTAATTGCAAGCTGTGGAGGCTGAAGAGCTGTTCTATAGGACTCCATTCCTGTGAACATGCACCACCCCTTAAACTTATTAGTAATATGGAAACTGCATTTACAGTGCAAGAGCAATCTTACTAGTTTGCATGCATTTGTCCCACCTAACTGCTGAAGCAAGATATTAAACTTTTTAAAATTCATCTGCCTAACTGTATGAAAATATTGAGATAGAAAGAAGACCCAGCATGATTCCTTTCTTCTGTGTGAGCTTGTAGCACAAGATAGCCATCTTGTTGCTTTGTGAACAGAATCTTTTAGAAAAGACCTCTTGAAAAAATCCAATTACTGATGCTGCCTGCTTAAACCAGAAACTGTTTTAGAAATGCAGTAAATCAGCATGATGATGACCGCAAAAAGCTAATAGTTATGAACACCATATATCTATTTAACTGAGCTCTGCTGTAGTGCAACTGCAAAGTACTTGACTTCCCCCCCCCCTTTCAATTAGCCAGCATACTCTGGCACTTGAAGGAATAAACACCTGGCTTTTCCTGGCTTTCTTGCATCCCCTTCTGAGAGAACCAAAAAATGGGAGGAAATCTTAGCAAGAAGAAAGGAATCAATGTTGCTGAGAAACCTAAAGGGCAGGAGGCTGAAGCAGCCACCACTGAGCAGAAAGACTCTACTGAATAAAATAGGGAGCCAATTGCAGAGGGCACAGAACCAAGAATGTTAGAAATGATGGGACAAGAAGCAAGAGGGAAAAGCCCAGGCAATTTTGGTCTGCCTGAGCACAGATACCAACTGCCAGAAAGATTTGGCACGGGACAGCGTTCAAATCCAGAATGTCAGGGAAAACTAACATAATAAGTCTCCTAAAAGCTAACTGCTAGGCAAAAGATAGTTTTTAAACTACCAAAAAGCAGTGAAGCTTATCCCAGAGTACAGCTAATGTGGAGTTTCTAAAGCACTAAGCAAAACACATGGTCCCATTCTCTAACAGATTTTCATAGTTATACCAGCCAACTATACACAGTAACTTGCTATATAGGTCTACAAATTGGCAAGGAGAAAACCTGCAGGGAAACACAAAAGGCCATTTATTTCACCTAGCTTCTCAGTCTTGTCCTGGCTCTGCTCAAGGTCCTGGTCCATCAGAGACCTTTGGCACAGACAGCCAGGCAGAACGCAGGCTTTATAAATAGGTCTATGAGACTGCAAGAGTAATATTAGATTTTATACAATGTGAGAATAAGCTAAGAATGAAGTACAGAAACTGGAACTTAGGTGCTCTGCACTACAGTCTCAATGAATAAACTCTCTGGCATTCACCCCCATCAATAAGCAACTTCTTATGACTCCCAAAACATGTGTTTTAATTGATTCCCCTTGCCTTTATGAGAAATTCTGCTTTCAGGCTATGGCCCTATCTGAGTATTACTGGTAAAGTAGCTTGCACTTCTGTTTTAACATTGACAAGTCACTCTAGAGGAAGCTTAGTAACTGGCCACATCTGTGGTCAGGTAAGTGCGTGCCTAGGGCAATGGCCTAAACAACAAACAAACTATCTGCATCTAGATGAGGCCCTTAATATTAAGCATGTACGTGGAAGAGAGAGGGGTCATTATGCTCCTGACCATGCTCTTGGCAAAAGCCTTGGTTTCTGTTGAGCTTCTTAATCAATGAAATAACCATCTAGTTCTTGCTGCAGCACTTGCAACTCACAAGCGCAAACAGAACAGGCAAACTTCCTAAGCAAAGATTTGCTCTGCTGTGACGGTACTGGCAAAACAGCTTCTTGTGCTTGTAGGTGCAGGTCCTTGTGGAATTCAGAAGAGAATGAGGACAGGAACTAATCAGGTGTCTCATCTAAAAAGAAGCCTTGCTCTAAATTTCTCTGTGACCCCAGCCTGTATGACACTGCACCACCTCCTGGTGCGTAACTGAAGTCAAAATATAATTACAGAAAGTGTGTAAAGGGATGCAGTATCTCTACTAAGTACTTAACAACATTCATAAAACACAAACAAGTGGTAGTGGAAATGCTCATCTAGACAATGAGGGAGTTGTCAATTACAAGTTGTGCATAGTTAACAGAACAGTAACACACCGACAGGCTTATCTTCTTCTGCCAAAGATCCCAGTGAAACCAGGCTCTGCAAAGGAGCTGCATTGGTATTATCTGCTTGTAATAGCTGTTAGCTGCCTTGGAGAAGTGGCACCACCGGTGCTGTCACAATAGATAGGATGATCTTAAGTCAGTTATGTTTGCTGAAGAAGGTATTTATTTCCAGCACTTACTGAACCTATGGGGAGCTGGTCTGCCAAGTACCTGCTGCTGTGGCAGTTAATACCTGTAGTTTAACCCAGATCCCACTGCCGAGCCTTAGCCGACTACCCCTCTTCTCTTGTGTGCATTTCATCTTACACAGGCTATCGAGCCACTGCTGCTGTCACCTCTTTTGGCATAAGCAGCTCTAGTTCATACAATCCTCCTTGACTTGTGAGAACAGACAATGATCGGGATTGCTTCTTCAAAAGAATGATGAAGAAGCCTTCTGTGTATCCGGAGTTTCCAAGACAAAGAATTATCAGTTATACCTTTTACAGTGGATACAACATTGAAAAGCTGAGGCAAGTAGTGTCTAGCACCTAGATACAAAAAGTCTTTTGACGCTTACTCGTACCCATCAACTCGGTTATTCATTTCAGTCTTCCTGGCTTAATTATCCTGTTGGCTGAACATGTGACTTGTAATTCTTTTCTTCCCACAGACTAATTCTGGAACCTGAGCTAGCTTCAAAAGGAAAAAGCTGCTCATCACTCTAAATGGAAGGCGCTCTCTACTTATCTCGTTGGAACAGAAAATGTCTGGTGACAAGTTTCAAAAATGAAAAGGTACAAATCTTGACTTTCTGCACTCTTTGAGCTTTCCTGGTAGAAGAATGTACCTACCCACTCTCTGAAATCTAAGCACCTGTGAAACACGCCATGAGATGTCAAAAGAGTACCAGGGGAACTTCTGGCTATGTATGAAACAGCAGATGAAGTATCTCTGCCCAGAATAAGCATCTCTATGTAGGGGAAAGGAAACGATAGTGTACATACTTCAGTCTGCAGCCTACTCCTTATCCTACTGGCCTGTACATTTCTTCAAGGAGATGTGTGAGAAAAGGAGGCCTGTCATGCAAACTGGGGTGTGGTGGTGCCTCTTTTCCCCTCGGTAGGGTTAAGAACCTCCATTTGGCAGTGGGCTCGATGAAAGCAAGCAAGCACAGACTCCAAATAGCACGTCGGTGAACTTCTATAATCTGATAATAAACCAGCAGGGCTCAAAGTTCTTTTTTGTACTGCACAGTCCTTTAGTCAGATCAAGGCAGTCTGACCGTCACCTATTACATACAATTTAACAATTTTTTTTTTTACTTCACATGTCGTCCTCCTTAAGGATCTTTAAGTGCTTGAGCAGAACATACCAGCCCCAGCTGAGACAAGGGCCAGAGTGTGCTGTATATGGATACTTAGGCTGTCTCCTTCAGGGAAAGGTGGGGAGAAGCTTCAGAAATCCTCAGAGGGAGTCAGAAGCACCAAGTTTGTAAGACAGACGCTTCTGGAAAATTTCTGAATGAACTGCACAGGGAGCAGCTGATGAGGGAATGGAGACAAGACTGAGAACCGCATGTTGCAAGATGGTTCAGTCTCCTACTTAGGAACCTAAAGCTGCTTCTGATTTAGAGGTATTCTGCATGAACTGCTCACCCAGAAAGTCTACTTAAGAGCAGGTCTGTGGTCCCAAGCTTTCTGAATCTGGTCCAATCATAGAAACGTTTAGGTTGGAAAAGACCCTTAAGATCATCAAGTCCAACCGCAAACCATAAACCTTGCTTTAAGTGCAAGCCCAATTACTTAAACCTTACAGTTTCCTCCAGGGAGGGAAAATGCATTGCTTTCAAAGGTACAGGACAAACGCTTACACAAAGCATGATATCCTGACAGCAAAACAAAGAAGGAAATCTAGGTGCCCTGATCTCCTGTCTCTGACTCCCAAGATAACAAAATACTAATACTGACACTGTAGAGAGACTCATAGCAAGAAGATCCATGATGAAATGGAGGTAGTTCTCAGAGGCGACACTATAAATAAATCAGTTTTGATGAGTGAAACAGAGCTCACCTCCCATACCCACCCATTCAATTTATTAGCCTTCCAAAGGCTTGAGTGTATTACAGTAGGGGATAGCTCTTCACGGATTTCCAGGAGAGAGAAAATCCTTGAAGAAACTGGCCTGCTTTTTCTCTGCAGGGGCACCTGGATGTTGTCAGCCCAAATTTATGACAGAGCAAAGAGAATAGATAAGTAAAACACAAAATGCAAGTTTGGAACTTCTTTTAGGTTTACTGGTTTGCTGTGTAAGTCACTCAACATTCCAAAAACACGCGACTAACTCTCAAGTGCTTAAATTGCTTCAAAAAGGTAGTGTTAGGTACCTGAGTAATTTAAGAGCTTTTTGAGGAATGCACTTATTCTATGTTTACTTTGCACTGACATGGCTCTGTCCCCTTACACTGACTCTCTCTGACGGGATGTGAATCTCTCCCCCCTGCACCTGGTAATACCTCAAAGCCAAGACTTTCAAAAACAAGCCCAAATCATTACAGTTAAAAGTGCCCTGATTTCTCCTCCATAACCTCAAGGAGCATTGTTATGCACTCAGCTTTTCTTTTCAAACCGTGCCACCCATTTCAGATTTAAGCTTCTCTCTCTTGAAAGACACGTGGCCCAGATTTGTACTGCCTCTGTTTTTCTTTCCCTCTGTGATCATTGCTCTAATGGCATTTAACTCTTCCAGGCATTACTCAGCTACAGCTTGTGCTGTGCATCTCCCCTGCAAGACCTGAACGCCACAGCTTCCCCTGACTGAACTAAAATCTGTGACCGTATCAGTGAAAGTGAACAAGGACAGAAACAAAGGTTATAAACTGAATTTATGTGACTTCTGATAAAACTTCTTCTGACAGGTTTGTTGGGGTTTCTTTTTAGCTGGCAATTTTTGTTCCAGCACTGAGACTGTTTCAGGCTTGTTGCCTGTGTAGCGTGCCTGTGGTGCACGCCTATTAGAAATACATCACTTGCTGGCATCAAAACAGAAGGGTAAGCAGTAATTAATGGCATGTTCTATAAGTTTCACCCCTTTCTCCTTCCTGCTACTAAATATGCAAGAGATGACTGGAGAGGTGCTCTGACAACACTAAGAGAAAAGAGTATATCCATTACTTACCTCAATAAAAAGGAACCTGAAAATGAAATAACTGTTTTCTGTCACCTTATTGGTTTAGTTTACTCTTCTCCCCACAGGGAAAACTTTACTCTTCTCCGCACGTTAATCAAGTGCTTTGTGCTTCTGAGTCTCATCCGATCTTTCTGATCCTTCTATAGCCCAGTAAGTGTTGAAGGAAAGAAGAAAACCCACCTCACGTTCCTCTTACTCCCAGCCTTTCTTTGTTCTGGCTTTGTTTTAAAAATCAACTTTCATGTTTTCTTGGAGCTGAGAAAGCCATTACAGAAAAGACCAAACCAATTTTTCTTTCCAGTATATATGACTGTTTTCTACTTCCCTAAAAGGTTAATGTTTAAAATGAATAATGGGTACTGGGGAAGAGGAGAAAGAAAGGTTTTTCCTGCTTGCCTTTCTCTCAGCCACACAGCATGGAGATATTGCTGTTTCCTTGCACCGCTAGTACTTTTGCAACCTACGGAGCTGTTTGCCCTTGGGTGGTGGCCTCCAAACCAGATCCAGGCCTACTGATGGATCTGCTTACAAAGGGAATAATTTTGTCCTCCTCTTTTCCTCTCCTAACTCCTCCTGATCAACAGTTTTTTGCTGCTGCTGCCTCCAAGGCTTGCTATTTCCTGCCAGCAGATTAGTTATCAAGTCCCCTGGACAAACTAGCACCCATGAATTCACAGCAGTTTCACCATTTAGTAATCTGCGCAAAGATTCCTCCTGTTACCACTTTACCAGCGGGCTTAATGGGATGAAGTAAACGGAATTATAGTAAGCTAAAAGAGCCACCGAAAATGTAATAGTTCACACAAATTTAAGACGAGCAGCATGAAATGTACCCATCAGCAATGAAGGTTACCTACCACTTGTGCTCGTAACTTCACAACAGCAGCGGGAAGTGAACTCAGTTCTTCTGGCTTCCAAAATCTGACTCTGAGCTGGCAAACAATACGAGGACTGCGGCACAAAGCAGCAGGACTCCAGCCAACAGGAGGGCAGCAACAAAAGGCAGGAAGCCATGCTGTATCTGAGCTTTACGGAAATAGTGCGGTTCCATTTTGAAAAGCCTTTGGATTACCCTGGAATAAATCCACATTGGAAAACACTATTACTCCTTATTAAATCAAAACCTGCTGACTTGTACAAAAAATTAGTAGTGCTGTGAACTCTCCTGGGGGTTGAAAATATAAGGGAGCTTGACATTACGGAAAGAGCTCTTGAGCTGCAGCAGATCATAATTCTTTGCAACAGGGAAGAAAGTAAGGAAATCTATGAAGTCAATGACTACTTTAGTCCAAAAATACATGGCTCAAAGTCTCAATATAATTGTCACAGTGCCTGGAGTTCCTGTTGGATATGTTAGCCTAAAAAGAAGAAAATATTGACCCAACAGTATAAGTTAACACATACATCACATTTCAGGAAGATGCTAAATGCAATGCATTTAATTTAACAGGATAAACATCTAAACTTACAGAGTCATCTGTTGGTGATCCCCGATGTTTATGCTGAAAGTGATAATTTTGAAACCAACAGAGCCCACAGATAATGATGATCTCCCTCTGGAAACAGCCTGGTTATTCAACATAGCTCAGCAGTCCAGGCATCTGGATGCTACAAAGCTGAGGCATGTCTTTTCACATACCCACTTAATTTTTTCTTCTCCTTAGATGTCATCCTTCTAGAGTTTCAGTTCACTGGTAAAACCATACAACTACTGAATTCCAGGCTAAAAGGTGTGCAAAACCACAGCTTTCTCACAGTTATGCTGCAAACCCAGGTTTTCCTGAGGCTGTGTCTAAATCCTATCATAATTTTCCACTATCCAGCTGTGGACTCTCAAAACTGAACTTTCTGCATTTCTTTGTCCTCGCTACATGTACAGAAGCAACTGTGCACTCTCCAGAGATGGATGGACGTACTCCTGAAATGTGAAGACTGTGGCTTTGAGAATTAATCTGCCACACTGACTCCTAATCGTAAGGCAAACATGTTGCTAAATCATGGTATTCAGACTTCTGCAAATGCCTCTGTCAGAAATCTAAACTGGAAGCAACAGCATTTTCTTTTGATAGAGTCCAGCCTTGTATTTCTCTCACCTAGGTGACTTTCTATTTTGCTGTTAATCTCTTCCTTCTCTCCACATATCATCAATTCAGATTCATTCTCTCTTATTTTTATACTAAGAAAAATTTGGACAAAGTAGGATCTAGTGGTCACGGAAGACCCTGGTAAGAAAAAATATAGCCTTGGTTTTGTTCATCTATTGTTGTGTATAACAACTTCATCTTTGCATTCCTTAGTTCAATCTGTTTAAATCACAACCTCCTTAGGGCAAAGACTACAGTCTGTGTGTGTATATAATTAAAAAGGCTTAGAAGAAACCTGGACCTTGGTTAGGGCCTGTGGGCACTACTGTAGTACTAAGGATAAATCCAGAGAGGCCGCCTGAGTACATAAGGCTGTAAAACACCCCATCAATGAGTATTGCATGTCATGGTGGAAAAGTCAACAAGAGGAAAAAAAATTACCTCTGTGGATGGCATCGCCGAGTTGCACTTCATTATATTGCACTGGTGTCACACAGAGTGTGATAAACTGTTAAGACAAAAAAATGAAACTCATGTCACAGGCACTGTAAGGAAGTACATTGCTAAGGGTGCATTAAACTTTGATGGCTCCATTTACACCTTATACATGTGCAAGTCAGCAAAGCTGTACTGGTGGTAGTTTTCCAAAGGAATCCGCTAATAATGCTATAGCACATGCCAGAACAAATTATTGCACAGGTTGTTGCTGCTTTTTTCTGTTTTTCTTTTGCTTATTAGCACGCAAAATATGTAAAGCTCCATCCTATTTTATGCCCTAGGGCATGGTCCAAAGAACAAAGCAAAGGGGAGTTGTAAGGAAAATTGATAGAGATACGCTTTGCCTCTATAAACAGCATGCTGATGAAGAGGAGAGGAGATTAAAACTGGAAGTCCCCTTACATTTGAATCACCCATGACTCTCAATCAAAGGAGAAGCCCACTGCACAAATTCTGCAAACTATACCACAAGAAGCATGAGCAATTTTAGGAGAGGCTGGACTCCTTCAAAGCCTAAGGCCAAAGGTGTTTAGAAACCATGCTGACAAACAGCATAAAATATCCTGATAGAGAGGGGCTGACAGCAAAGAAACCAGCTAATACTTCTGTAGTTTTCTCCTTTGAAGCAGAACTCCAGCTGATTACATGGTTGGAATATAAAAAAAAAAAAAAAAAAAAAAACAAAACAAAACTGAAAACTCATGGTATGAGTTTTGTCCTCAACGTACCATTAACGCTGAGAACAATCACTGCTGCACAGGGAAAGGCAGAAGGCCTAGCAAGTCAGGAGAAGGTAATAGCAAATCTCAGAGAAATTTTATATTTTCATCCCCTCAATGGAAATGTCTTACACAAAGTGTCAACTAGTCCTGATCTGACACGTGCTTTCCACCAGTAATTCTCCAGTACTCCAATGATTCATATAACACTTGAAACAGACCAGTAGGAGAGGACAAGCACCTAGAAAACTTCAGTTCCACAACAGCAGGTGAAAAGGCATCATCTGTCTCTATCACCTGCTAAAGAACCCCTAAACCTCGTAAAATTTTCCAGGCTCTGAGGAAGATGTAAGACTCGCTCCGTTGTTTCTGTGGCAAATAAAGGAATGAATTAATATCCTCCCTACCCAATGTACGCTAATGTCAAAGATAAGAGAGAGACTAACGTATTCTGAGTCACAGGAGCAGTAGCAATACATTCATCTGAAAACAGGTATTTCTGAGATTTGAAAAAGTGATTAAATGGTCCCATGACTCGCTTTAAATATCTGTGTCTTGAGAGAGGACTACAGAACTGATATAAAAATGCTCTGAGGCAACAAGTGTGTTCTCGTTCTCTTTTTGCCCAGCCACTGGCACAGTAAGTCCTTCCTCAGTGCTAAAACTTCTTTATATGCTACCATAACAGTAATAAAAACAACAGCAAAAGTAATGAGAACCTCCAGTTGAAGTGAAACTTATTCCAGACCATGATGTAGCAGGATTATGCTCCACTTCACCCAATGTGAAAGGAAGCAGAAATACACTGTAACTTGTGCAAGTCTCTGTTCAGTTCGAATAACTTACTTTCAATACTCATGTCCTGAGAATGTTGCACCCTGAGACAGAGTGTGGTTCGTTCATCATTCACTGCTATCAGTTTAGCTCTTACAGCCCCTTCTCTGCGTTATTCCCATTTTTTTGTTATTCCGCTCTCACACCTTGCTGTGGCTTTTTTTAAATTCTGAGTTCTGTGTGGCATTGGCTTATTTCGTACAGCACCTTGCACAGCAGGGCTGTTCTCCCTGCCTGCTGCCATTACAGACAAGGAAATACAAAGACGGATGCTTCTCTACTCGAAAATCCCTGGGCGCTATCTCAGTAGCACGTAACTATCACAAGCACTGCTTGCATTTGCAGGATACAAAATTGAAATTCCACCAACAACGTCAGAAACATAAAGAACAAGCACTGGAATTGCTTGTGCTTTATAGACACTTCCTGACAGGAGCTTATCTCTGCCTGTACAATGTGTTGTTATTCCGGTAAACACTGCATGTTGGTTTATCATGGTTAATGAAATGCAGTCCTAACAACTCATAAGATACAGAAGGACTGCTAGAGCTTCTTGCAGGGACTGGATAATTCAATGTGCTGTGGTTAACAGGAAGAAAAATGTGGAAAATGGAAGATTATTAGTGCAAGAAAAGCAAACTAGAGGGAACTTCATGACCACAGGGAACTTTTTATGACTTTCTGGCATTCAGGTCTCAATTACCAGAGACAGAACTCAGATCATAAACAAAATTTATCTCTGGCAGAGGTAGGCTCCTTTATTACCGACCTCGGAAAGAGT
>NW_008824036.1:273485-280754 GCF_000699105.1 Pygoscelis adeliae | reverse complement strand
ATGAAGTTAAAGGAAAACCAGAACTTCCCAATTTGAGAGTAGCCTTTTCTGATCATGACGCTAGTGCTGTGCTAGGTCAAAAGTAAATCAATAATGCAGCCCTTGGGAAGGCTCTGTTTATGAAAAATTCTGTAAATTGATGCTTACCTGCCACTGGCAAAGAATAATGTTTTCTTTAAGGGGCCTAGATCTCTGGAGGTAAAGAGAGGTTGTATGGAAGCCAAGGTATATTTATACACCAACTGTATAAATACACACACTGTGGCTGAATTTATCAAATTTAAAACATGAGAGGCAGAGGGAGGTTCAGGGAAAGCAGTCCTGCTATAGCCTGTATGAAAATATCCATTTCCTTAGGAGGCAGGATCCGACCCACTGTGTGCGAGTGAGCAGCGGGAAAAAGCTCATGAGGGACCTCCTTCTGATCTGTCATGCAGCTCATTAAAAGCTAGAGCACAGGAGGTAAGTTTCGTAGGAAGGGATTTTCAAAGCTTTACTTTCTTTGAAGAGAAAAATCCATCAGATAGGGGTGAAGAGCAGCTGGGGGCTGTATCACACACCTCTGCAGCAATCCTGCGCTACTGCCATACTCATAACTTCCCAGTTTTACGCAGTTTGTCCAGCTTAGCTTACGTGCAGAATATTATTAAAAAAATGCTCTTTTGGAAAAAGAATTCCACTCCCACAGCTGTTTTATTCATGGCACATGAATGATGAAATCTCTCTCTTGACTTCTACCCTTATGAGGCCAAAGAAATCAAGAAGCACAGGCACATTTTAAAAGACTCATTAAAGGACATAAAAGATTCCCTTCAATGCTGGTGAAAGGAGCGTGTGTGTGCATGCATGCACACACCTGTAAGGGTTCTTTTTGTTGTTTCTAATTCAAGGACTGAAGGGGGCTTTCAAAAACCAAAGGATAGGCTAGCTACCACTCAGCTCTCACAGGCATGCAATACAAATTGCCTGTAATCACCCTTGTGCCATTGAAGATCTTCCTCCAATATTTTCTCCTTGTGACAAGTAGGGGAATGGCAGCCTGTGTCTTTGAATATGACGTGACCCTTCCATTAAGAGCATGTGCCTCCTTCCCACCTCATGCACATATTCTCTTCCTAGGCATTTTGCATTGGCTTCTAATAGTCACTTGCCTTTACCAAAGTGATTTAAAAAAAAAAAAAAAAAGTCTGCTATTTTATAGATACCGTCTTGCATTTATCACTCCTTAGTTTCAGCAGTTCCCCGAGGCGACCACATTAGCATCTTAATTACTCCAGGCTCCTTTCATAACCAAAGCAGAGACTTCAGATGGGATGAGTTGTGCAGAGCACAACTCACTCTCTTTCCATTAAGTTCAGAGGAAGCTCAAGGCACCAGATTCCTACTCTACATGCTCCAGTTTATTACAATGTGGGATAAATTTAGACAGTAGCATTTTTTATTATATCTTCTCAAACCATATTTCAAACAGAAACAAACAACAAAGCGTGGTCAAACCTTCGCAAGTGAAACTAGCCAGACACAAGTCCATTATTACCCTAACCAACTACTTAATCATTTTACAAACCATTCTTACCCTCTGTGTCTTTTTGCACTCCACCTTGCAAAGGCTTAGGAACAAGCTTAACATTAACTATGTGTTTTCCCATTAAATGCCTAAATCTTTGCATTATTAAACCTTTAGATTATAAACTCGCATAGGTTATTGGTTTTGTGCAACACCATGTTCATAACATAACAGCATTAGAAATGGCTGGAGGAACCAGGGTAGCATTCAGAATTTTGGGAAGTTTCTCCTAACCTGTTTTCAACTGTCTGATTTATTCCTCAGCACAGCTCCCCCCTCCCCCCCAAGGAAAAAATATAATTATCTCAACTTTACAAAGCATAAGCTCAAATAACTGTCTTACTCATAGGTCACAGAGGGAATAAGTGGTACAGTTGCAAACGGAACCCAGGAGCTTTGCCTACCAGTTCCCTACTCTAATTTACATTAAGCACGAGGAAAAAAAAGCCTGCCCATCTGGACATCCACATGATGGGGAAATTTTATTGTAAAAATATCTCTAATTGCTGTTTCAGCAGGCAGGTTTGGAATTGCAGATGGAGTGGAATTTTTCTTGCCTTCCTGAAATTAACTTCAAAGCTTCTGCTTTTCTCTGATTTCATAAAAGTTGCAGGAACAGAAATTCAGGATCAGATCGTGTCAGTAGAAAGATTTTTTCCATTTGCACCACAGATGCTTTAGCTGTTCACTGGAAGAGGCCACCTCATTGCTGCAGGAACTGTCCCAGGAAGGTACTTGTGCTTTTCATTTTGTATTTCATCATTCGCAGCTGCCTAGAGATTGTACAGGGCTAAAGCACTGCTAATCCTTTGTATTGCACTGACTACAGGCGTTTCCTTTCTTAATACACAAAAATCTCCTAATGTGAATAGGACTCTACACTGCATTGTGGTTTGGGCGGTGGGTTTTTTTGCTGAAGAAATCAGCTGGGTGGGCACGCAGCTTGTACATAAAACCAGGAAAGGGTTAATTGTCTAATGGCAATGCTCTAGCTTGAGAATCAGCATACTTGGGCTTGTTTCCTAGCTGTGCCACCAATATCTTGTGTGCTCAAATGCCTCTTGCTATTTTCCTTGATTTCTGGATTGAAGTACAAGTATGCTTTAGATAGCTCTACCCACTTGTCCAAGTACAGCTGCATGAAGATGCATCACGCTGTGGCAGACACAGGCAGTCAACATACTGATCTAAGAAATAGTCCCTTGCCAGTGCTTTTTAGGAAGCCTAGACCTTTCCCCACTGACCCACTACTGTCCTGTCAGTGTGTATTGGGGAAAGCCTTTACTATGACTAATTCAATGTTCAGTACAGACCAGGTCAAGCATCAGTGGCCATGAGTCACTGTAGTGTGACCTCCTCCTTGCTCAAGTCATCGCTCAAGCAAAACAGTCTCTCTGAAGTCAGCCCTGTTCTCCAAAAGCCGGATCAGGTAGCATCAAAGCCAAGATGTAAGGGTCAACAGCTCTGAGAAATAACTACCTGACTGATATGGTAATGACGACGTTATGGGTGTAGAAACCTGGAAATCAAGTATGTCTCTGTATTATCATCGCTGAAAAGTTAGTCAGCTGGTCATCAGAACAATGTGATTTATTAATTTATTTGTGTCTGCTAACATAGGGAGGATACATAATTAAGAAGGCTTTGAGGGAAATGTTTCTGCTGGATTCACTCCAGTGAAGAGACAGGGATAAAGGAACTACGGCTTAATCAATACAGAACAGGATTATTTTATTATCCTGCCCATGCCCAAGTGCACCTGATGTTTAGAAACCAAGAGAATAAGGCCCCAGACAATTTTATCCATAGAAAATGTATGAGGGAAATGAAAAAAAAGAAAAAAAGAAAAAGAAATATGCCTCTAACCTCCCCTGTTCAGATCTAGGAAAGCCGAGGTTTTTGGAAGAAGTGTTTCCTAGTAGTCAAGCATTTTGTGTTGTTCAAACAGTTTAAAAAAAAAAAAAAGCTACAGAAGTTGGCATGAGAAAATTTTCAGCTGCTGTTAAAACCAGTAAGGCTCCTGCTCGAGAGCTTTACAGCTGTAGGAAGGGAAGAAGTTTGTAACCTAGAGCAGCCCACAGGCTCTTCTACTACAATACAACAGCTCCTGTGACCCGAGAGGCAAGCTTCCTGCTCCCTTGTGAGAGACAGCTTGGCAAACAGAAGAAATGCTCAATGCTTGCCTGTCAGAGGATAGTAAAACAAGTATCTGAAGAAACCTGAAGAAGCAGTATAGAAAGCATTTTCAAAAATGTCATAAATTACAACCATATGTGAAAACATATTGGGGAACAGAAATTCAGGATGTGTTTTCATGTACAGTATCAGAAGTTAACGCCCTGAACTATCAGCTTTCTGTGTTAGGTCTCTTCTCTTAGCTCAGATACAACCACCTTTTGCTTTTCATGCCTGACTGCTTCCAAAATAGTATTTTTTTTCCCCAGGATTCTGTATGTGCAGAATTAGAACATCAAAGCTTGGACTGACAGCCCTCAAAATGTGACTTATGGCTGGCTATTCCTGGCTAGACTTGGAAAAAGCCTAATTCCACTAGCAAGTCCTCATGATCAACCAGGTAACGCATCAATTAGAGCGGAGAGATGCTGCAGGCTTATCTTCATGGTTACAACCACAATAACATTTGTTGGACCATCTTAGAGACTTAGCCCTTCCAATGCTGCGTGTCCCCTACCTGATCTTCTTGACTTAAACACCAGCACAAACATAACCCCCATGCCTACCAAGGACAGAATAAAGGGAGGCCTGTCCATTTAGTTAAGACATCTGGGAGGCACGCAGGGAGTTCCTTCCATATTCACAGCAGTTATAGTCTGCAAGATGCACAGAAATAGTTTTCCAGCAGGTTCTGAACACTGCGGGGCACACAAAAGGGAACATTCTGTCCAACGACGAACAGAAGAAAGGGAAGGGCACTTTAAAGAGGCACTGTGAAGGTTTCAGAGGACATTGTTTTATGTTAAAAAATAACTGGGGGAGACAAAAGTATTTCACATTGAAATTGTCAAGCAGCTACAGATCCCAGTTTAAAGAAAGGAACAAGCATATACCTGTGAACATGTGTCTGAACACATGGACTAGAGCAAATATTTTGACGTCATTAAGTAATTCCATTACGCTAATTGGTACAGAGTCAGACTAGAACTTTTTTTTCCTGAAGTTGCGTTAAAATAAAGTTTTAGAACAGGTAATAAAAATCAGTATAAACGGACTCTTCTGCCTAGGGCTTTATTGAAAATACAGATTTTTAGCCTTGTTTCCCATGAAAACAATACTTCAGCTTTTACTGTGGTTTTATGCCTTAATCCACGTCTTTGAGCCTCCAAATAAATTTGAGACAACTTGGTCAAACGTGACAGAGGGGCAGGAGACACAAGTAACAAAATCCCCATAGAATTCTTGTAAACAGGTAAATGTAAGCGAAGACATGCAGCAAGTATCCTGACAGAAGGAAGATGACAGCATTTTGTTAGAAAGCAAAAGCCACCAAAGCCCCAGGTCTAGAAAAGCTTTCATCAGATCTATGATCTCTTGGGTGCTGAAGTCAGTTAACCATGATGATTAATCCATAGGAAGCCACGATTCAACGCTTCTGGTATTCAGAGGCCCTCTGCCTTAAAGGTGTAAGGCACGGTCACGAAGTCTGTTCAGGAGCCTTGTGGGCAGTGACGGAAAAAAAAAGCCAAAACAAGAGAAAAGTTATACTGGACTATATTTCATAACCAAATAATTACACTGTAATTACCCAGCAATTACAGTACACAATGCACTTGTTTGAGCCTTTTTGAAATTGCCACTGATTTATGTAACTGGAAATGCACCAAGCAAGTAGGAATAATTACAACATAAATATGATGTAGTTAAATATCTAGAGTTTAATAGCACTTCATTAAGAATAATATCCAAGGCTGTTATGCTGTCATGAAGTTAACCTTCTAGTCATAAGGATAAGCATTATTTACATATTTGAAAACAAAACTGGAATGTAATCCCACTGTCATTACACACAGGAAACTGTAAAGTTATGACAGTAACTATTATAAAAAGTGACTTTATAGCCTACTTTAGTCATTCACATCATCAAACATGTGGAAGCTTAAATGTACTACAAAGCTGAAGGGAGAGGAATGTCTATGAGACAGCGTTGTCCCTCTTATTTCCAGAGAATTTTGTATTTTTTCAATCATCTCAAGTTTCCATTTCCCCTGCTATTTTCCCCTTAATGTATAAACAGAGACCTCAATAATTCCAGCTTACTGGAACCACAATTTCTGAAGCTATGCCTCCTCTGCATGTTCTCTGTTGTCTGGTTCTGTGGACGCAGATTGCCCAGAATAAACATTTTCCATGAGCAAGTATCTTGCCCACTGCATTAAGCACAGCAGTACTGAAATGCTCAGGGAATAACCACTGCACTTTAGGTAAACTATCATGAGATGCCATGTAAAACAAATGCAACTCGCAAAACTCTCATGTTTTCACAGAAATTGACTTGTCTTTTACTTACTCCACTCCTTTAGGTGGTGCAGCTAGGATGACACCTCTGAAATCTATGAATCTATACAAATTTGACCAAGTTCAAATCTGTTACATTGACTAACAGAAATTACAATATTGTTTTCCATTCTAGATACAAGAAGATTCCTTCTTTGCAGTTGTCAGATTAAGATAGTCGATGTTACGTGAGTGTAGTACACCCAGCATTTACAACTTTGGAAAATGTTGGCATTTTTTAAATTTACATCTCTCAAGTTTTAGTATGTTTAAGAGACAAGTATTTAAATCTACAAGCAGTGGACGAGTCTAGCTACGCAGTATTAAGCTGCTCAGTTGCCACTTGTTTTTCTGAGATGCTGAAGTACTATCTGATTCTTCTAAAGCAAAACCAGGATCCTACCGCCATCTCTCAGCCATTACCCTGTACCCAGTGTACCAGTACACAACTAGATGGAAGCTATTTTTTCTAGAGCTGGCATTAAGTTTGGACTACTATAAACTCATTCAATGCTATAGCAGTGAAGTCACTCAGGAGAATTTCCACTCAGCCCAAGCTCCCCCACATCTTCCCTGTCCCCTTTTCTCCTCTGGTTTGGGCACAGCCATTCAGAAGTTATCATCTGCGACCACAGAGGCAAATGAAGGCAGAGCATGCCAGGCAGCTAACAGGACACTTGCACCCGATGGTACTGGAGGCAAGAAGCCTCCTCAGGGCACAATAAAAGCCTGGGAAAGTTGAGCTCAGAGGGAAGAAATAGCAGAGGCAGGACCTCATAATCACAACTTTGCTCTTTAACTCGATACAAAGGTTGTAATTCAATTTCAGAGTTCTGCTTCAGTGCACCTCTTATGATGTTAGCAGAGAATCTCTCAGATGAGTTAAAGAATTGTATCAATCAGCAGACAGACATTATTTTATAGAGAGAGAAAGCAAGAGAAAGACAGTTTATATATATGTGTGTCTGCACTGTGTTCCAATTTAATTACTTATAATTATAAGGTAGAGGGATGTGAAACGCTAATTGAAAATTTTGGGTGCTTACGTCTCAAAGTCTGAGAAGAATTTGTGTGCTCATCTGGTTAATAGGAAAGGGATTTTATTTTCTAGATCATTGATTTATCATCATTAAGGGCCAAAATACAGAGTTCTGTAAGTCAGCTTCAGGAATATGTTTTTTCCATTACGT
>NW_008824036.1:258411-273461 GCF_000699105.1 Pygoscelis adeliae | reverse complement strand
GCTGTGAATGTTAAAATTGACTGGATTCAATTTAGTGAGATCGCCTTCTTGCTCTGTCAGGGGTTATTTATCTCATTTAGCTTTTGTAATGGAAGTTTTTTGGGTTTTGTTTTTTTCTAAATGAATGTCCATGTAATTATTCTTTTTTAATTATTACTAAAAAAACAAGCCCAAAACTGTATTGATTTCAAATGGTAACAATGTCTTGATGGCACCTTTTGTATAAATATACTCACTCTTGCCAAACAGAATCTCAATAATCAGAAGTGAGGCTGTTGTTTTATTACAGGCTACACAAGAACAAATCCCCTTTAGCAACCTGAAATTCCTTCCCCATCCCAGTGCAAAGGTCCATGGGGTACTTCAGAACATTACATGAATTAAAAGCCAAATCTATCACGTCTTATATAAACTTTACTTACCATCCAGACTTGTGACAGTTTGTAGAAGGGAGAGTGACTGCTTATAGAAGAGGAGAGAGAATACCATGGAGGAGCCAACCTTTACCTCCAGAGAGCCTAGGAGCAGCATTAATACTAATTTTGGAAGTTCCTTGTTAGCTTTTTTTTTGTGCAGATAGAGGAAGCAGTTAGGAAAAAGATTCAATGTCTCATAACAGCTTATTCCTAGATCTTATTTACTCATTACTCCTTCCAAAGACGACCTTGCTGAAAGCAACTCCCTTGCTCTGCTGAGTCACCTCACCAGCTTTCTAACTAGCTAGAAGTGTAGCAACACTACATTAGCTGGCCAAAGAATTCTGATTAAATTTTTGAGCAATCGAAAGATGAGTATCATCAGAATAGCCAGAATACTAGAGAATATCATGAGGTTTCTTTTCAACTTTCAGTTCCAGAAGTGCCAGCTGAGGATGCTGCTTTTCCTGTTGGTAAGATTAATACATGACAAAACACCAGTCTCCGAGAAGAGGGAAGATGGCCAGTGTAATTTACAGCTCAAAGAAATAGATGAATAAAGCAACAATAACACATAGTATTAATATAAGACTACATAAAGAATCTGGTCTTGTAGTTAAGCATCTGCCCCATTCTCAGGACAGATGGGTAAAATGTTGGATTTTTCAAGTAAGAGTATAAAAAGAAGCATTGTGTTTAATTTTCCTGGGCCTCGGTCCCACATCTGCTACACTTTCTCTATAGCACTTACTACAACACACCAGTTACTAAGAACTATTTTTTTTATATATATAAAAAATACTAGTGTTAACGATATGCATAAAAGTATAAATGCATGCCTATCCAGCAAAAGCACAAGTGAAAACGCCTAGTGCTCAGTCACCCTTGTAGGCAAACAGCTTTGCACCAAGCAAAACTGCTCCCTCTGGTATCAGTAACAGCAACAGGACCAAGATAACACTAGTAAAGGTCGCGGTAGTTCTGAGGAAACCCTCTTAGTACTCCTAATGATTTATTTATTCATTAACTCCTACAGGAACAGCAATCCATTCACCCTTCCACCCTCCCCAGCACAAAAGTACTTAATTTTTTCCTTGATTTTCTGTTGCGGGTTTTTTTTTCCTTCACTGAATGTCTTTTACCAATAAGCTGGTTTTGATTAAATTTTTTCAAGGTTGTGCTTTTTGTTCTGAAATTGCAAAGATTTGCAGTCAAAGTCTTCATTTTCACAAAGATATATTGTCAAAGGTCCATTTTCTGTAAACTACAACTCTCCTCTACTATAAGCGTGCATCTTTTTCCTGGTACGACATACGTATTTTTCCCTTCCTTTTATACAGGAGGATTTGGAGGAAATATGTAATTATTCTGTTGGGCTAGTGGGCATCTCCCCCCTGAAAAATTCATCTTAGGTAAAAAGAAAGAGTCTTAGTCTAAAGTACCAAATATCTTGCGATAAGTATACTTCCCTCAGGTTTGGTTCGTAAACTTCCACTCAAAAATCAGCTTGCAGCATTTGCAAAGAGATTCATAGTTGAATACATGCATCTGGCCACAGAGGTCCCGTTATAAGGAAAGTCCCTGCATCTGTTAAAGGGCGTCAAAGGATTTTGCTCTCGATAACAACGGCTTGCTTTACTGGGAACTTACACAGGGGTGGGAATATTTGCTTTGTCCACAGCAGGGGCAATGGATGTATGTCCTGCTTTTCCAGAACACACTCCAAAAGCAAGCTGGCTGCCATTGCTGAGATAAGACTTGGCTGCCTATCATCCTTCTGCACATCCTGGTTTCCTTTGGCAGCTAACTCCAATGAACGAGCAGGGAAAAAAGGAACACAAGGACACCAGTTTTGCAGTCCAAGCGTAGCCAGAGAGTGCCCATGGAGACCTGGGCTTTAGGGCACACTGCCAACCTCACCACTGAAAGATCAGGCCTAAAGATTTTTCACTGCAAGTCAACTCTTCACCATTCTCAAGTCAATAAAAATAAATATATACATGAAGCTATTTTGGTAAAAACTTTCACTTTGGTAGAATTAGCTTGTGTCTCTACTGGGGAATGCTGAAACAATGATTTCACAAATGTAACTTCTTCAAGCATTCTGGCATTGTCTTTTCCTTACCTTCCCTAGGCAGTGGACATAAAGCCCACGCTCCATCAAACAAAGAACACCTAGTTTAGATAAGGTGACTCAGAGTAGACCGCAGCATTTTCCATGAGTTCTTAAAAGTGCAGTGAGGCTGACAGCAACTTGTTCCTCCTCCCCTGCTGAGCCATTCTCCCATATCTCTTATTTCTCTCACCTCCCACTAGCACAACCAGTTACATCCTTACCTGCCCTTTTGCTACTGCAAACCTTTCATGAATTTGCTATTTGATTTCTTCCAGCAGGAGCCCTGTGAAAGCTCAGATTGGCTTCCTGTATAGGAGAGAATACCAGTCTATAAACACTAGGCTGGTGGAAATCAAATTTGCTGTTATGGTCCTTGAAATAGAGATCTTTTTTCTGTAGCATTAGCTCCTGTACAGGTTTATCTTCCCAGCTGGGCTTACAGCACTGAGGATACATGATTGCTAAACACCTCCCAATGAGCACATATTAAAATTCAGGCATTTACACACATCCAAACCAATCCAGTGACAAGACGCTCTCGCATTTACAGTGGAACTATTAAACCTTCTTCCTTGTTGTCTGCAGCTAGCCAGCCCCAGGCGCACATTCATGCGCTGACAGGGTTACAAGAGAGAACACAAGCTCAAAAATGATGCTAAAATATACTCATTTATTTTTACTCTCCAGCTATACTCATGATTTCATGGGGGCCTTCTGGTTATTCTTATATTCATTTCTAACTTCCTAAAATAATCATGTTTCCAAACCACTCTAGAAATTGCTATAATGAAAAACCCAGGTATTAAAACATAACCACATGCAAACTAGCTCACAATCCACCACCTGGAATGCTCCCTCAAGAACCTCAGATACCACCTCCCCCCCTCAAAAAAAAAGTCACATGCAAATATTAACCTTTTGATTGGAGCTTGTGATTAAAGCACTGAGCTTAAACTTGCAAGACCTCCATTCTGTTCCTAGTTCTGCTAGTGACCTTGAGCAAGTAATTTCATTCTTCTCTGCCTTAATTCTCCATCTTAAATGAAGGAATAACAGCTGCTTTTAACAGAAGGAATAGTAAGGGGGGAAAAAAGGGAAGCTAAATCAGTTGGTACTTAGGCTGTGCTCAAACGTGGTATTGGAGATTACAGTGGCACACTGACAACTAGCTCCACACCCAAATGCCTGAGGAAAAAAATGCCACACATTTCCTGCATTTGAAACAGGAAAACCTCACTGTAAGTACTTGTTGAGCAGCACAGAAGTTACTGCTTTCAGGGAACCACTCCTTCAATTTTAAATTTTTTGTATAGACCACATACAGATAAGGCATAAGGAGGTAAGGGGAAAAAAAAAAAAGCAACGGGGGAAGGACAAATTCTCCCAAGAATTTTTCCACATTTAATTATAAAAAAAGGGATCCCTGATAAGCGTCATCCCAAAAACCAGTTTCTGCAGCCTGAAGCTTATTACTGAGAGGCGGAATAAACTGCACATGTATACAGCTCATGGTAAAGGTGTCATAGCAAATATAGCAACTGTAGCGGAGGAGTTGAGAATGCCACAATGAAGAGTCTAATGAAGTCTAACGAAAAGAGAATAAGGCACAGGCAGCCCTGTGTCCTGGAGGAGGTTCATGCCATGGTAATCCAACTGTCACAAATTGAGATGAAACACTAATA
This sequence comes from Pygoscelis adeliae, assembly GCF_000699105.1. Lineage (NCBI taxonomy): Eukaryota > Metazoa > Chordata > Aves > Sphenisciformes > Spheniscidae > Pygoscelis > Pygoscelis adeliae. The sequence continues at coordinate 269,247 of NW_008824036.1, read as the reverse complement.
TCATAGGGCAGTGATAACAACAATCTTTGCACACCTTCCCACAATCAACCTCAAAACCAATTGTTAAATGCCAGTTTTGTTCTGCCAGGCACAGGCCAGGCACAGTATGTTAGCCTTTTGCCTGCATTTATGTCTGCCTGAAAGTACATATGCATGTATGTCCGTGTTTAGTGGACGTCCACACGACTATACATGTGTACACCTACTGTCAGCAAACGCTTGAAGAACAATGTACATCTCGAGTATGTCAGTCAATGAACATATACATCAATGTCTGATACACATTTGGTTTTAAGTACAGCATACCCGTTTGAGTAAGTATTGTGCACAAGTTTAAATCCTTATCTTTGCACATCTCACCCCTGTGAAAGCATGTCCCTATGAGAACATGCGCATGTCTGAGTGTGTATGTGACAGGCATACACATTACCTGCGTATCTCAATCAGGATACGTGTGTGCATTAATGTGTCAAATGGCTGGTGAGTCTTTTGAGAAGTGATGCTACAGGGCTACTGCTGTAAGTGTGATTTGAAGTAATACTGTCTCGTGATTTGAAGTAATAAAGCAATCGGCCTTTGTACAAGGGAAGAGCCAGGAGTTTTAGAACGATTGCACCTCTGTCTAACAAATTCCCTCTGATACCTCCTTTTCTTCTACTACAAAATTAGCATGGGCCTGGAGAGCTTATTAGCATGGGCTCTAAACTTCATCTGTAATGTGCTCACATCTCAATATTGTAACAGGAAGCCAGGGAAGGGCATGGAGGGTGAAGATCTATATGCAGAGAAGCTTCAGGCATTAATGAGTGAGGCTTGATTAAAAAACAAACAGTCCTCCCCATCCACCCACCCCCTTGGGAACTGTCTGTTGGGTACAGATGATTTTGCGATCCGTTTGGTAACAGTGATACCTCTCACCTATCAAATACCACAAACGTGGTTTTAGATTAAAGCCTCATATTAAATGTCAGAGATGCAAAATCCACACACTCAAGTACCGTGTGAAACCTGCACAGAACACGATACAGTAGGTTGGAACCTACAATTCCCAGCTGAGAGTGAGAAACAGACAACTGATGCAATGCTTCATTTCCAAAGTATAATGCACGTTCGTTATTGTCCATATGAGTGGGCAGGACATTCTGTGTTCCTTCTCAGCACTGTAGCAGTGCAATCTGCATCCAGTTCTGGAAGAGCAGTTGTTATTTCCAGAAATGCTTTTAAGAGGTGCCTGAGAAAAACTAGCTCCTGACAGGAACCAGGTAACGGGTGGATAATACACAAACCCATTTGCTAAACGCCACTTGAAAAATCACAGGCAGCGTAATTGACTTTTACAGCTTGGATAATGTAGGTCACTGCATTAGCGCAACAAGAAAATGAATGTATGTTAGAGTGAAAGACAGAAGGGAAGTAATTACAAAATATAGATTAAATAACCATCAGATAACAGGCATAATAATATGAACAACTAGGGTAAAGATAGAGGAGAAACAATTTGTTAAACGGATTGCAGCAGGGTTCTAAGAAACTGCTGGTCTTAGATGCTAGGCTTTTCTTTTTTCTCCTTCATTGCAAACTCAATAGAATAAAGTATTCCTCCCCTTTTTGGAGCTGATATCATACTTCTCATGGTATCAGCTTACAGCTTGCTCAGCCTAGAGGGCTATTAAGTTAGAACCTGATTATATTAACACACAGTCCTTAACTCTTGCAGAAAGAGGAAGCCATAAAGTCTCCAACAAGTAAGAGGGATCACAGTCCAATCCTGCAAAGCTCTCAATTCTGGCAAAGGCTTACTAAAAGCTTTGCATTCTCAGTGCTTCTGCAGTTTAGCCCAAAGAAGTTGAAAAAACCCACAACCAAAAAACATCTGCTCTCCCCCTAAACAAACGAACAACCCCAAGAAACCCAAAACAAAGGAAAAATATGGCATGGGGGACTATACAAAGACGCACATACAGTTTCTTTTTTTCCCCTCCACATTAAACAATTTCAGTTCAGCCTGGCTTAACAGTGCTTTGAACTTACCAGTAACAGATAGCTGTTCGGTGAGCTCTAAAAGAAACATTTGGAGGACTGACTGTCTGCCAGCAGTTAGGTGTTTTCACATCACATCAAATCACCATCACAACTACCACTCCCTTGGGGAAGGCACATGGCAGCAAATAAACACACAGATCTGAACTTCTATTCTAGAAAAGGGTCTGTGCAAACCTACGGTGAGTGACACCTGAGGTGATCAAGGGTGAAGAGGACAAGGCAGAAGGGATACAACATAGCTGCTGCTTGTACTCAATCAGTACCTGTAGTTTAAGTGACACTAACCTGCACTCCAGAAGAAACACTTTTGTTCATCTCAACTCCTACAGATTCACATCTGCTTAGCTGATGTACAGATGACACCCAACGGCATTCTGATTGTCATTCTAAGAAGGCCAGGGATGGAAGCTGGAAGGAAAGATTGAAAGTCACTGAAAACTTAGCAGAAGTGAAACATGCATAATTTTCATATTGAAGAGGAACAAAATCCATCAGCTCAGTGTCCCTTACACAGCTGCCTCTGAATCTAACTTTATGAGATCAAAGGAAGTTGCACAACAGCCACATATAAACCTCTAGAAGTGGGAATACAGAATGAACCTCACGGGTACATCCATGTCCCCCCGAAAGGCATAAAACATCATTATACATAACAACATAGAAGGCTACCAGCCAGCTCCTCTTTGTCCCACATGTGCAGAAAAGGCATAGCCAAGGAAAAAGGGGACACTAAAAAGGGCTCTAAAGAAGAATGCCTGAGGAAGAAACCTTTGGTCCTTTAGAATGCGGGAGAAGCGACAACTATCCCATTCATTGCTGCATTGTACAAAGCACAGAATGTCCTTGCTCCACAAGAAATGTTGAGTGCACTTTCGTAAAAAAAAAAAATAATCATATACTCATTCCATTCACTTTTGTTCATTCACTGCCTAAGAGTGGGAATGGGAAAGAAGTTCATCTCCTAAGACCTGATTCTTGTCTTTTACCACAATGAGGGGCAGCATTGCCTCATCTGGTGATTTGCAACACAGGCTCTAATATACCTTCTCCTGAGGCGTTACTTCTGCTGTATACAGCTCATAGCCCGTGGCTGCATTGGATCATCCTTGTCCTCTGTTGCTCTGTTCATTAATCAATGGCTCCTCTGAATGTGAATGAGTTCTGAAAGGAGCCAGGTGAAAGGAATGGCAATTTGCTCACAGCTTGATAATTACACATTTTTCAAAATAAATTAAAGCCAGAGCTAACAGCAGCACACTGTTTTCAGAAGTCCTGCTTACACAGAGAAATTAATTGGAAAGTACATTGATTGGAGGGGCTGCTGAATTCCAGCATGGAATTTATTTCCCCATTGTTCCATGGCAGTTCCCAGACCGCTTACCAAACAAAACCTCTCACCTCTGCTCAAACCAGGAGGGAGATAAAAGGAAGCATAAATAACCTCTACTCATTTGAAACCATCTTTGGAGAAATCTCGTTTCCTCACAGAATAAAGCAGTGTTTGGGAGGGAAAGGGATCACAATCTTCAGTGAATCTTTGCTTTTGGTTTACCCAAGGCAGCAAAGCTCCAACATCAATTAAAACAACAAGGCATATGGCAATGAGTAGCTTTACAATAGAAATGCTTCGGAACAGCTCTTTCATCCTGAGGCGCACAAATCAGGGGTTTGGGTGAACAAGCAGCAGATAAACACCATGTGCACAAATTACCTATGTTCTTTACATCTTCACGAAGAAATTCCACAAACAAGCAAAAGAGAAACTCATCTACTCCAGGACGACAGGCTCTTGGTTACTCGCTGTGGAAAGGTATCCACGCTCCAGTCCAAACACTTTGGCAACTTGCCACTCAATCTGAGGTATGGGAAAGAGGTAACTTCAGAGATTCCTGGGTTACAAGACACCAAAGAGAACACTTCAACAACCCCGATTTAGAGGAGAATCCTTTCCCCCGAGTGTGCTAAGCATACTAACTGACAGCAAGGTTAGGGCAGTCTTCTGAGCTATTACTACAGTAGATGACAGAAGGTGGTTGTTTTCTTGTAGAACAAATCTCAGGTTGTTGTTTTGTTCTGTTCATTCCTTTCTTTGTACAACCCTGCTTGCCTTACCAGCTTGCACGTGTTTAAAAGGGCAGCTCTGCATAATAAATTGAGTTTGTGTAATCAAGTATTTTTGGAGATGAGATTAGTTTTAATTTGTTGTTCTCGCAATTCCTCCCCCGCTCTTCATAAAACTGCACCCGGCACAGCAGGAGTTTACCTTAACCAGGGTCTTCCAGATCTAATGCTGGCACAGTCAGGCAATTATTGCAAATAAGTAAAAGATGGAATCCACGAGAGAATTACACCTACTTGGATCCACTTTGCAACATTTGTTTCACTACACAAAAAATAAGGTGGCAAGGAGACAATTTCTGCTTTCTTCCTAAGAGCAAGGCACCGGAGTGCTCCGAAAAGACCAAGAAAATGCTCCCATTCCAACTTGTTTAGATGTAAGACACAACTTCAGCAATATCCATTGCTGCAAAAAGCAAGAGCTCAGCGTTTATAAAACACAGTTGTACCGTGACATCTGAAACAAAAAATTAAAACCTGATCTCATTCTTACAGTTGCCCAAATTTGCTTATCTGAAACTCTTGGTTTGCCCCATTAGGAAATGATGACTGCAAGCACAGTTTCCATGGAGTCTGCACGTGACTACACCTGAGGTTTTGATTTATACCCTTTATATCTATGTTTAGATTTCATCTTTCCACACATCACCGTAGCGTCTGAGTATTTGCAAAAAAAATAAAAATCAGAGTAACAGCAGGTACCCTTCCCTTTATTCAATGCCAGGGCAAAATGGATTATATTCTGTTCCAGCTGAAATTGCTTCTCTTGGCTAAACTAGGAGACATTTGCATGAATTATTCCTGAGATCCTTGTGATCCATGTGCAGGGAAGAGGGGTATGAATTGGCAAGATAGGAACAGCTGCAGCCCACTTCTCATTGCCTAAGCAAGACATCTTCGTAACAGAAATTGAAATAAAACAAACCCCATCACCAGCCAAAAGCAGAAGCCACATTCTGAAGTATCATCCGTATTAACCCTTTCTAGATAGTTACCTTATGAATAAGCAAGGTGCTGTTTTTACATAGAAGGCAGAAAGGCACTAGGGCAGTTGGCTGGGATACAGACTGCAGTGGCGTCAGGCCAGGGTGGTTTTTGGGTCAGTTGTACGCCTTTCCTCTGCTATGCATGACACTGCTGTGTGCTGCGTGGAAGAGAGCTATAGAGCAACATGGCAGGGATAGTAAAAGGTGGGTTTCAGAGAGCTATAGCCCCTTAAGTGACACCTACATTTCAGCCAAAGCATAGTTTTAACCACCCACCTCACCTACATTAGTTATTCATATCAAGGCTATGCATACTTCAGGAGTAAAATACTACTGAACTCAATGACAGTTTGATGATTAATGCCATGGGAACTGTCTTCAACTCTGAACTTGTTCACTGCTGCACATACAGTCCCCTGAATTACTGATAATACAGTCTCTCATCTACGCAGAACATATAAATTCCCTATAGATCCCTCTGCCCTTCATCAGTAGTCCCTTGACACGACGTCATTAATTCCTTATCAATTCAGCAGTTCAACACCGTTCATCAATTCCTATGTTAATGATAAAGCTTCTCCTCAGTGTCACAGTGCCCAGCAAAATGACAGATCTAACGGATCAGAGATACCTGAGCTATCACAGAGCTTGCACATTTCAAAGTACTTTCAGGGGAAAAAAAAACCAACAAGATGCCTAAAGAAATACTGAGGGGGGAAAAAAAACCAAGCATAATGCAGTTTGCATATTAATGTTGCTAACACAAACTTTAAGCTGCTTAAAGTCAATTGAACCTCACAGGCCATATTTTTTAAAAGCTTCCAGTTTAAACAAAGTTACAAAGTTCTGTTAATTATTATTTTTACATTTGCACTGCTTCCATATTTTCAAGGGATCAACTGAGGACATGTGGAAAAACCTCTTTCTTTCTTTGTCTTCCCCTGCACCAGACAAACTGTATCAATTGGTATGCAGGGTATGAGCCAGCCTGTAGGACCTTCTATTCATTCCCCGATTAACCTGTTTCAGTTGTGCCAACTTGGATTTTGCTGCTGAAGCCATGTAGAAAACTGTGCTAAGGGACTGTATGTTTCAGAAAGGAAAGGCATAGACCTCACATCTTCCAAAAATACAAAGAAACACCTAAGTTGCATTCACCTGTAACTTCAAGACATTCTAACTTTTTATTTATGGATCTGAAGCACAAGTCATATATCCAAAATATACCTCCAGTTTGGAAGCAGCTGAATCCTTTTCAAGGCAATTTGTAAAATTTACACTTGCTACATTTAATAGGGCTATTAAACACATGAACAAAGTGGACATGGTGATTGGCAGTAACAGACTTGTTCATTCCTCACCCCTTTGTGATTCCCTTGAGCGGGCTGAACTTATTTAAGGCAACCTTTCATTTGCACTGATCTGGAACACCATCGCTGGTGCTTTTCGAGTCTTGCAGAAATACAGCCACAGGGTGGAGTAGCACCCATGGACAGACCCATCTCTGCCTCAGTGCAAGAGGGTAAAAAAAACAAACAAAACCACCCACGAAACAAAAGAATGCCCTGTCTCACTGTTCCTTTTGAAAATCCTCGTGGTTTTCTTTTCTAAAGACTTTCTACCTTCCGGTGGGCATTCCTACCACCAGTCTTATGATTAATTAGTATTATTGTGGAAAGACCCCTGAATCCAGTGGTCTAGACACTCCCCAGGAAAGCCTAGGTCTTACTCCCAGAAGAGATGCCCGAGATGGTCCTTATCCCCCGTTACTGTGCATAATTACCACTTAGCATTTGTCATTTTTGTTATTAACATTTGCACCTATGCAATAAACCATCCCCCCCCCCGAGAAAAACAGCCACCTCAGGAGGAAGGAACTTGGCACCTCTTAAGAAATATACAGCAGAAATAAGCAACTGTTAGAGATGAGGAAAGAGGAAGGATGCTGTACAAAGACAATAAATACCTCTGTACTAGCAGACATCACCACTGGTGTCAGCCAAATACTCCAGCCATCAAAGTGAATGGAAAGGCACCTCACCTTTGGTGAGTGCCACACTACAACTCTAAGTATATCAGCCCTTCAAAACAACTGATCATGTGAATGGATGCAGCTGCAGAGCACAGCAAGAGCAAAAGGGTCAGTGTGTCTGAGCCACGCCTCTGCAAACCCCATGAAAAGTGCCAGGGGAGGCTTGTCCCTCGGTGACTGGGAGGCCTGCCCAGTGCCACGCCAGGGGAGCACCCTAGAGGTTTGTGGCTCCCTGGCAGACCTCGGCAAGTCTTGCTTCATTAACTCCTCGGGGCTGCTGCACTGCGGAGATAGGCAGAGCATCAGTGATTCTTTTTTGAAAAATTCATTTAAACAGCAGAGCTGGGGAGGCAGCAGCCAATTAAGGAACCATCAAACTTCTCTTAAAAACCTCCCTCAATAACACTCCCCCCTCCTGCCTCCAGCCAACATGGTAATTGTGTCTAATTTCTAAATTTTCATGCAGTTGCTGCATTTGCCTCCCCTTAATGAGATGTAAATGTGTTGCCAGTTTGTGGATTTGTTTAATTGCAGGGTAGCTAAACTGTGATTGGCCAGAAGGTTCATTTTTAAATTTATTTATTTAGCACACATGCAAGGCATTTTTAAGATTCTTTTCTCTAGCTAAAAGAGGCAGGGAAACATATTCTATTTTCCTGTTATGTTCAGGGTTCTGTCGCAAAGAAACCATCTGGTTTTCCAAGTGTTTGCTAGTCAACTTAAAAGACTCCTGCCACATTCCAAGTGTTTGAGATAACACTGAATACCTCTTGTTTGATTCAGGTTCCTAAGCTGGACTCTGATGCTCAGGAATCTTTGGTTCTCAATGGGCACAAGAAACACACTCAAAGCATTTTAAGTGGCTTTGCTACACAGCAATACTCATTCACCGGCCTTTTTCTCACCCACCTCCCATCAAGGCATTTAAAAGAAAGGATGAAAGACTCAGGTCCTAAACAGGGTAAGAACAGAGTCATCATTACCTAGTCTAACTCTAAATAAGATCCATTAAAGCTTGAAGAAAATACTAACTGATTACCTTTAACTTACTGCCACTTCAGAGTTTGCTCAAATATAGGAGAGCAGTTAAGAAATCTCCTAAATCCCAACAAACCTTTGCAAGTGTAGATAAAACCCTCATTTGCCCTGCAGAACCTTTACTACCAAGGACGATGACATAGAAAAGGCCTGGTTTGATTTGCAGATCTCAAAACATCCGGAAGTGAGAAAGTCATCTACAAGCTGTGTCCACCTGGTATCAATGATGTAAGCAGAACCACAGGGCCATTTCTGCAGGGGCAGCTTTCAAACCAGACCCACGCAGTAAAAGCAGAAAGTTCTGGTTTTGCCACTTTGTAACCCAGAGATCAATTCTTCCACTCTGCTGCTACTTAACAACAATTAGTCTGCTGAGATAGTATAGCTTTTTCAATACTAAGACCACTGTGTAATATCTTAATTTTCAAAATTTGTTTAACATTCTGGGTTTGATCAGTTTTATAGCACCTAATGCTGCTTTTAACACTTACCTTCATGTAATGACTCACCCATATAATTCATTGAGACTTACACAGATAAATTTCCCCTCAACCTCCCAGTAAAATTCTAAAGCAACAGTATTTACCTTAACATCAGACATCTTAATACAGCATCTAGCACAAAAAGATTCCAATTACCACCATCTATAAGCCCCAACATCCAGTCTCAAGAAGTTAAGGGTCCCTTTCCCATTCTGATGTCCTACAGGAATACCTGAGGATACATCTTGCCCCCAAAGTACTACTTCTACAGGAGCAGTAGACCTATGCAGACCTATATTTAGACCTATATGTTTCTTCTTGGGCTAGAAGGCCCAAACAATGACCCTGGACCAGAAACACCACACTTAAGAAAGCTTCGTTTCCTGGCAAATCTGTCTAGGAGACACTGCAAGCATCTGATTGCTAGTGAAAGATATCGCCACGTAAGTGGTGAGTATCTCGCTGTGCAAGTCACTTCCATGTATCCTAGAGAAAAGAATGGAAGTTGATTTCAGCTCCATCTGCCTGTTATTCCACCATAAACAGATATCTACAGAGGTAATCAGCACGTCCCAGGGCCAAGGGCATCACTTCTTTCAACCATTGTCAGTAACGGCCAATAACACAAGCCGGCAAAGTAAAGGGAAGAGACAGCAGGGAAATAATTTAGCCTTTAACTGACATGTTATCCAGTTAAAAGCCATTTACCTTCTGCCGCTCGGTGTGTCATTGCTCATTTTAGTTTTGAAGTGACATCCCCCCAAGTGCCATTAACATGCCAGCAGTCAAAGGGAATTTATAGAGTATGCACCCTGGGGAATTATAGCCTAGGTGGTTGCAGTGAAAGAAAGTACTTTGTGGACTCTTTGTTTATCCTTACAGTTCCCACCCCATCCAACTCAGAGCATCCAGAAGGGGAAGTATCAGGTAACTTCACTGTCATCACCTTCTCCCCGCAGCACAGTATGACCTGATAATGCATTTCAGCAATAATTATTGTCTGGGAGAATCCCCTAGTATTTGACAAAGTACGGCATTTAAGTTCCTCTTTCTGGAGGAATAAGGGGCCTATTCTACATCACTGGCAGGCCAACACTACTGAGAGGACTATGGTAAGAACTTACCAGCAAATGCAACTGTTCTGGGTAAAGCACAAAGAATTATAGTGTAAAACTGAGGAGAATTTTGTGCAATAGCATGACCCAGAGCGAAGGGTTTTTTCCAGAACAAGATTCCTGCAGTTACAAAAATATTACATGAGGCTGGATGCCCATGCAGCATGTGAAAGAGAGCGCTCAGCTCACAGCTACTTCTTTTCTTGTGTTCAATGTAGACCTAAGACTACTATTTTTCCTTCTAATCATCCAAGTTAACCATAAATAGCAATGGATTTCAAGCTAGTGGACAAACTGTGGATCTTAAAATTATCGAGTCAGGGTAAGGATAAAAGACACCATTATCATAAGCCAAGGAGTCACAGTAAAAGCCCGAGTTACCTTGGAAGCCAGAATTATTAATGTTATCAGTATCGATATCTACAAGTTCAAATTTGATGTAGCAAACAGATACAAGTCTGCTTCCACCGCAGTAAGGTCAGCCAGGATTCAAACGACACCAACAAGCAACTTCCATAGGAAACCGTGCACCTTTTGTTGCTAAGTAGGAGAGGGGCCAATAGTCACTAATTGAATTCACGGTTGCCCTTTACTCAGATATATTCAGATGACAGATGAATTTGCATTATTTTAATGTGAATCACCACGGATAATGGAAAACAATACTTATGCTAACGAAAGAACAGAGCAAAAGCTTTGCAAATGAGATACCATTTGTTCACCAGCCGGGGTGCAGCTGATTAGAAATAACACCATGATTGACAGCTCCATCCATCCCCGATTCTGGCGTGCCACCTCTATGGGGCATCCCCACAGCACCCTTCATTCCCCAGAGCTTCCCCGGCGCCCCGGAGGTGTGCAACCTAGCAGGGGAGGGGCGCCCCAAGCCAGGAGAAGACATTCCAGGGGCAGACAAAGGTGCGGGCTAGGCCACGGGGCCAAACGGGAAGGGGAGCGCCTAGCTGAGGTAAAAACCCAACGCTTGCCAGCATACCTGCGCCTTCCCACGAAGGCACACGTGC
>NW_008824036.1:241126-257975 GCF_000699105.1 Pygoscelis adeliae | reverse complement strand
CGGGGCCCCCCGCCCCCGTGTGCTGCCTGGCCGAAAGTGGCTCTCCCTGGGGCCCGCTCCCTTTCCTGGCACCCTCAGGGCAGCAGTTCCGCACCAGCTTGGGAAGGGCGAGGTGATGCCTTTGGAAAAAAAAAAAAACAACCCAACAACGGAAAAAACCCCTTGAGTTTTGGGGTGTTTTTTCTGCATGGTGATGCGGCACAGAAGGGTTCCCTCAGGCCTTCGTCTTCTGTCAGAAGCCATCGCCCCTGAGGAGAGGATCGAGGGCGTTTTTTCCCAGGGGATGACAGCATGGAGGTGCTGCAGGAGGAGCTGCTGAGGACCCCAGTAAGAGTGCTGGGCTTTGGGGGAAACGGGGGTCAGTGGGTGGAGGAGCTCTGAGGGGGGCATGCGCCACGTACATGGCTTCCCCTGATCAGGGGCCTTTGGTAGCTGTGGTGCTAGAGGAGGTGTGGCGATCAATTTCTGGAAATATTATTGCGTTTTAAGTTGCCTGGTACTGTCCAATGGTGCTGTTTGATATATACAAGCCTGTGACCAGAAGGGCTTGAGGCAGAAATTTACTGCTTCTGCTTCAGGGGTGTTTGCAGCAATGTGGCTGAGTGAAGTTTGTTGTTTCTCGCTTGTACTGAGCAAAGTCCTAGTCTTCAAGTTGTTGGTTTCATGAATAAATTGCCTGATGCCCTGTGAAATGTGTATATGGAGGAGGGTTGTCTGCATGAGTGACCAGAAAACAGCTCGTGTACAAGGTAAACTTGTGCAAGGATTGTCCTGTTAGGCAGTGGTTGGTATATGGTTTTTAAAGACTGTATGATAGAAGGAAAGCCTCACGAACTTAAGTAAATGCACAGCACAAGAGAATGTTGTGGAAACCTAGAAAACGCTGCTTGGTATTCACTGGATATTTTGATGCCTTGTGCTAGAATAGGGTTGGCACCCCAGAAATACCAGGGAGCCAGGAAAGAGGCATGTAGAGTGACTCCATTAGCAAGGTGAGAGGGGATGTGGCAACAAATGCGAGCCAAATACGATGCTGGTGCGAAGGTGTGGGCTGAGCGGGCAGAGCTCTGAAAGGACTTCAGAGCCAGCAGGCTACTTGCAGGCAAAAATCTTAGTATGTGGGCAAAGCTTTGTGGAATAACCGTGCTGTGGCAGGATATGAGTCAGAGGCACTGGCACAGCTGTTTCAGGGATTTATAGCCTTTCATACTACTGAACTATGATTGTGTTGAATTGTACGATAGGAGTTTACTCTGCTCCTGCCTGTGCGAGCTCTGGAAATTTGTTAGTTCCTTAATTTTCACCCCCACTAAGAAAGATTTAAAATACATATGTTTTTAGGAAGGGAATAAGGAAGTGGGTGTATAATGGCATTGCTGGCTTGCCTTACTGTACCCAGCACTGTACTCTCATCATTTCTTGCACAGTTATTACCTTTGGCTTCTAATGTGTTATTATATAATTACTCATCAAATACAAAAGCACACCAACCCGGAACAATGGAAAGCAGCATCTCTTGGATGGTAGGGTGCCACATTATCTTGGGATTTCCTTGAATATTTGCATTTAATTCCTGAGATTTCTAAAGCATCTGAATAGCTCCAGACACAGGGCGGTACAGGAGCAGAATCTGTTCTTCTGCTAGTTGTTATTCCAGCAGGGCAAAGATCTGAATAAATGAGTGCTTGAGAAATGTCTGAACTAAGGAGGCTTGCCCCACTGAGAGATGCTGACCCGACTCTTTTTAAGTAATGTAGCTTCATGTTTCCAAGGGCGGAGGGGATAACTGCTCAGCAGGGGAGGAGGAGGATGCTGGGAAGGTTTGTCCTGTTTTGCCCCTTTTTTTTCTTCTTTCCTTTCTTTTCAATAGCGTTTCTTCCTGCGATCCATCACACAGGGTTAGGCAAATCACGATCCTTAATGCGAGCAAATGGAACAGCTTTTCTGGCTTCTGCTCTCTGTGATCTCTTCTCTCGCAGTAACAGAGTCAGTCTGGCATTGTGACCTTGTGTGAGGCATTTGGCAACTTTTCTGATGTTGATGGTTTGTGGATAAATTGCTCTTCTAGCATTGTTTTGGCAGAGGCAGTAGTTTTGGAGGAATGCAACTGCATTTGTAAAGTTGCTCACTGGTGTTCAGACCAAATGATGAAGGTCTTGGGAAGCTCCAAGCTTCCCTTGGAGCTCTGCCAGCATACCCAGACCTGCCACTGAAGCTCCTGCTGCTGCGTGGAGACTGCGACCAGCTGCGAGGATATACCGCATTCGTGAGCTATTGCATTTGTTCCATCTTGCATCTACTACAAACATTTGCACCAGAAGCCAGATCAGAAATGCTAAACTTTAATTCAGTTCAGGGACCACTGGATGAACCGCAGCCTCGACCATCTCAAGAACTTCTGCTATTTAACTTGCTGCATCTAAGTTCTGAACAGGAACTTCTCCAGTGTCTTGTTCCCATGCTCCTTCATAGCATATCCCCTCAGCAGCTCGACAGAGCTTTCCTTCTGAACCCCTTTGCCCTTTCATCTTCCAAGGAAAAGTTGTACTAGAATGGAATTTGCATTAATCTGAACACGCAGTGCCTCGAGCTCTCCTGGGACCTTGCTCTCTGTTGAACCCATTTTTATTCATCCATCAAAAAGTATTAATTCTCCCTTTTGCATTGCTCTCTGCCTGGATTTTTTATTTTTTCATTATCTTTTAAAACACTGAGGAACCCCATCCCCTTCTGCTAAAGCCACAGTATGATAAAGTTGTTTTTCCCTCCAGCTCTTTTCAATGCATCATTTAGCAGACCTCCTCTAACGTGTTCTGAAAAGCCTTTCTTATCCCAGGTGGAGGACGGGGAGGAGGATCTGTAGGCTGGTGGGACTATGGAGTTGAAATCCATCTAGGTTTAAATAGCTCAAGGTCAGCTCAGGATGGAAAGAACAACAGCAGACTTCTGGAGACTTCATTCAATGAATTGTTGATTGGAAAAGCTCTTTCAGATCCCCGTGGAGCAGAATCTGGAAGAAATGTGTTTTCCAAAAGGAGGACAGCGGGTTAGTTGTTAATGATTTCAATAAAGCAAGAGAAGGCACGTTAGGAGGTTGGCCATAAGGGTAAAAAAGGAGGCTGGTGTATTGCTCATTAGTGGTTTGCTAAAATTAACTCCATTACCGTGTTTGCTTTCATTGCAAGCCTTCCATTTAATTGCAATTACCATTGAACTGCGAAGAAGGGACCCTGCTTCATGCTACAGGTTGTCAGTATCAGGAGAGAACCCAGAGCTGAGATGTGTGAACTGCTGTTTTAGGGACTGTCTCAGTGGTATAGTTGAGCCTGTTCAGCCTGGTTTTGCTATGCCGATAACTCGGGAGGAAAGGGGGGGTTTACTGTTGTTCCTTTCCAAAGGTATCACATGTATTATTTCACAAGTATGGGCAGGAAGGTTGAATTAAAATAAAAAAACAGAGGACCTGATCCAAAGGGTGGTAAAATCAGTGACGGCTGCGCTATAGTTTTCTTTCAGCCTTGGATTAAGCCCAAACCCCTACAAATTTAGTTTCTGTGAGAAAAAAGTAGGGTTTTTTACCTTTTTCCTCTCTGTATTCTTGCATTTCCTTTGATGTTCCTTTTCTCTTTCACAAACTATTGATTCTCATCTTGTCTTTTATTTACTGCCAGTTCTCTCATTATGTCAGGAATCCTATACTGAAATGCTGTTCTGTTTTCTGCATTCACAACCTTTAAATAAAGAAAAGGCTTTGCTGTTCTCTGTGAAGGTGGCTGCCAGTTGGCTAGCTAGTGTTTGAGTTTATAATGCAGAATGCAAAAAGGGAATAGTTGGAATGTTCTTCCAGCACTGGGAGGTATTTTGCTTTCATCATACAGATATCCAGTCCGTTCAGAAAATGATGACAGGGACAGTTTTGGCTAAAGACACTAGGATTCGTTGGGCAGCTTATTTCTTTCCAGTGAAATCCATGAGGATTTCAGGAGTCTATCCGCAGTGTAAAGACAGGGAGAGAGTTAGACCTGTGTTCGTGAGGGCTTCTCTGAAACCTCCAAGGAGGTCTGCTGCTCATTTCAGCAAGTTCAGAAGAGAGAAGGGATAATTACACATGCGTAGATTTGAACTTGTGGCTTCACGGTGTGAGGTTACTGCAAGCCTGCCATTCCCTTCAGCCTCCAGTTTATCCTCCTTTGCAGGTCCGTGTGGTGGCAGCTTTTTCTGGAAACAGAAGCCAGTTTGGGAAGGGAAGGCTACAAGCGGCAAAGTGAATGGAAGGAGAGAAATGAAAAAGGAGGTGTAACAACTTTTTGATGGAAGTAGGTCAGTCTTTAATGCTATGGCCTGTCTCTTTGGGCTCCTTAGGAACAGTTATAGCTGCAGTTTGAGATGGAGATCGCACTACGAACTGAAAGCAGATGTTCTCTGAATGCAGTTAGCTACTAGCAATAAAATGCTAAGTGTTTGGAAAATGCAGTAATTCAGTCATGTGATTTTTATTTCTGTACTTTGGTCACTGACCCTACAATGGCACTGAAAAATGGGAGTAGATCGTATTTAGGAAGAAAATAGAAGATGGCTGTCAAAAAAATAAATAAAATGAAGTGGCTACGCCCCTTTTAATTAAAAATCAGGGTGAAGTAGTTATCTCATTCTTGTAGATGGTTCTGAAGCTCTGCTTCTCACTTTATGTCAATGTTTTGTGTCTGTGGATCTGATGCAGATAAAGGTAATTCATGGAGTGATACAAATATGAGGCTACTTCTGGTAACATGCTATGTAATCAGCAGAACTGGCTGCCAGGAATTATGCTGCTGCTCTCACCAATTAGTGCTAACGTGTGGGGTAGTCATAAATACAACATGAATTGTGGGATTATGATTACCTGATTGTACAGGAATGCGCTTGGGTAGCGTGGAGCTAGGAGAGCGTTAGAAATGCCAGAGCTCTGCCATAGGTTCAGGAGGGGCATTGATCAATTGGTATAGCTCAGTAGGTAGAAAAACTGAGGAATGGGGCAGGAGGGAATGACCATTACTGAGTCTTCCTTCTCTGCTTAGCCAGAGGCGGAAATACCAGAGTAAAATACCCTGGTTTTAGCTCTAACCTTGTCAAACCATAACTACCCATTTTTGATTGTGAAAGCTCAGCTTATGTAGCTTGTGCCCTGAGAATGCTGAGCATTTTCTCCCCGTGCTCCTAGGACTCTGCAAATGAGCCACAAATGAGCTTCAAAACTGGAGCGTTGTTTGTGGCAAGTGGATATAGGGTGTGTGGGAGAGGTACGGCCAGGAAAGAGCAGCTGGCTTGGTAGTCAGAGAGCTGCTGCTGGAGAGGGGCACCGGAGCTTGCTGTGCAGCTTTTTTCTAACTGTGCAACAGGTTTGCCTTGCTGTGCATTGGTTTCCCTAGCAAAAAAAAAAAAAAAGGAGCTGTGTAAGTAATCAGTGTTTATATTCAGCAATGTGCTGAAAAGCAGAAAGCACACTTTGGGGGAAAGAAGCATTTGTTACTTTCCCAGGGGGTGGAGGGAAAATGAAGAAGGAAATATATGTTTCAGGTTGAATGAAACATTGATTTGTTTTGGAGGAAGGGGGAGGACATTATCCATTCTATTACAATTTGGCATATTTTTAAAGTAAAAGATCTTGGTGATGGAAAAAAGAAAGTGTTAGTTTAAAAAAGAAAAATGCCAAAAATATGTGTTGGGTTTTCTAATTTGTTTTCTTTGGTTGAAAGAATTTCTAAATTTGTGTCACGTGTGTTAGTCCCTCTGCATATGTCTATCAATAAAGCCTTTACTAGAACCACCTCTCCTTGTCAATTAAGAACATTTTCTCCAAGGGGCAGTGGTTATTTAGTGCCAGCAGAGTTTATTTAGTTAATTTCTGTGTGTATGCAAAGTGAAGAGGCTCCAGCGTTTCAGGGCGCTGGTGCAGACTCAGCCAGAATCAAAAGATATAAACAATATCTGTCCCCACTGCGTTTATCCCTGCGAGACCTGATAGTTGCTGGAGCTGACAATGGCTGTGTCATTATTAATGCTGAAGGGGACTCTGTTATGTTGTTATGCGGGTCCAGATACCACTCATTTTTTGTGCTTTCTGGATGCTGCTCTTGAAAGACAAGTAGCTTTTGAAGCAGGCCAAGGTTAGATCTGGTGACCTGTGGGTTTCAGCTTCAGGGTTAAATAAGCCTGATGCAGTCTATGTCACTATGGAGATGACTGCTGAAGGGCAGAATTGGGTCAGAAAGGCACTGGAAAGCAAAGAGCTGCTGTGACAGGTCCTGGCTAAAAAGAGGCTCTAAGAGTCAAGCCTGGCATTTCCTGTCTTTGTTGCTGGTTTAAACAAATACATCTTGTGTGAGTAACCAGTCAACCAGCAGGAAAATGGTTAGAAGGAGCGGTGTGCTGTGCTGAAGGACAGTTACCTAAGCATCAGCAGAGGAACTAATCCAGCCTCTCTGGTACCAACTGGCTTTGATGTGGTTCTGAAATCAGCTCTTTCTGGGTCTCTGAACCAAGACATCACTTCAGCAGTGCAGAGTGCTGCTGCCTGCAGAAAATTAATAAGGAGACTTTGGATTCCACCCTGTATCTGACCTAAGCAGCTAAATAGGTTACACTAAGTTTTAAGAATTGCCCCAGTTTTCCTTTTAATAGGCAATTTTTCTGCTTAATTTGCAGAACAAGCAAAAAGCTATTATGTAAAATTTATCATCAGCAATTGGCTCTCATTAGAGATTGGGAGCAGGAGGCTTCGTCATAAGGGGGAAGGATCCTCCAAATTTTGATTTACCAGCCTTAGTTTCCCAGTGTTTATGCTGACCCGTACCCTGAACAAATTCAGACACTGAGCCATCAACATTTCTTTCCTATTCTCACAAGAGCTGTTCTCACCTTCCTCCAATCCGGTTTTAGAAGTCCTTAAGCAGTCAGTAACCAGTTCTGTTAGAAGCATATGATCCAGGCTGAATGAAGTGCCTGTAAATTGAAGTGCTATTATTACAGTGTTCGAGCGGTGAATTTTGCGTGTTGAGCAAACTCAACTCCAGTAGAAATATTTTGTTCAAGAGTGTTACAATGCAGTTGTGTGCAGAGCTCCTTGCTGGGCCAACGAGTTGGGCCTTAGATGTCTGATTGTGCCTATGGGACATAGGCAAGGTCAACCTTTACATGCCACGTGGACTCCAGCAGCTTGGGTCTGGAAACTCATTCCTGTGCCTAACAACACACCAGAAGTGGTATAGTTGCTGGTACCCGCAAGGCTGCCTTTTCTCACCACTCTTTTCTCCTAAGTCCTGCGCTGGATATAGCAAACATAGAAAGAGCTGCTGTCCATATTTCCTGGAGACCAGAACACAGCGTGTTCTGAAATTGCTCATGTTTTCTTCATGCTGCAGCAGCATCTTTTGGCTCCAGTTGAAGACAGCTGTGACTTGCGTTGTGTAGGGGGACAGGTAAACTGTAATATACCTTCCTATGAGAGACATTAGGGAAGTGGAAATTATTACTGACATTGAAACATTCAGATGGGGATTTTTCCTTTCCTTTTCCCCCTCAGTAAATGTTAATTATACATGAAGGTTCACTACAGCAGAAGGGATTATAATTAATTTATATTTGAACTATAATAGATTTCACTACAAACTGCATTTCATTGCAACAAAGTATATTATGACTGTTGTTTGCTGCCAGCAATTTACATAAACAGACCACAAAGCATTGCATCCATTAATCCTGCATTAAGGACAGAAGCAGGCAGATAAAACTATGAAAAAAAAAATAAAGCAAGTCTGTTTAACTTGTGAACAGAGACCTTGTACTTGTTGCAGAACCTATGTAAGCTAACCTGAGAAATGCAAAGAGGAGTGCATTGGACCACATGAATTTGTAAGGTAACATTTCGATCCAAATCCATGTCTGAACTTGCTTACAAATGAGAATTTATCTGTGTGTTCTACCTCTATTTTAAACTGCAAAAAAATTAGAATCCATCTGAGAGAAGAATAACCCTTTGTTCTTCTCAGTGCCCTGAGTCACACGCCAAAGCAGTATGAAGACAGTAGTGTTCTAGGGGACAGGCAAGCAGCTTTTTATTCTTGACCTGAGGGAAAATCATTTACTTTCTTGTGCCTCTCTCTCCTTTTCCAACATTACCTACCTAGTTTTATGGGATGGGGGTTTCTCCAAGGCAGGGATTATGCTTTCCAAGGTAGGCTGGAGCAATACCCAAACCAGATCCCCTGTCATAGTATAAGTATTAATCCAAACATACTAGACAGTATATTAAAAGCATATGATGACAGGTTGATAAGTTTTAATTGGCACTTCCTAGTTTATTACCGCTAACACACTAACCTCACAGCTCTCCCTCCTTGTCATCTTTTTGATGTCCCAGTGATATCAAGTCTTGGACCTTGGTTTCTTTGCCATCAGGCATACCCTGACACCTTACAGCCCTTCACTAGGGAGTGTATCAGACTCTGCTGATGCTATCTGTTTCACTGCATGCTGTTGCCTTCTGTCTCTGAACATAATATAACAAGCTTTCGTCCGCAGACAAGAGCTTCATCCCTGATGACCCAATCTCAGACTGTAGAAAAGGGCAAGGCAGCTTGTCAGGGACTTCAACAAACAGCTTGACAGCTCGATTCCCACTTCTTTTCCTGCTTCTTTTGGAGGCATTACAGAACAGCTTTGCCTGGGGAACACAGGGCGTGAATGTGGCTTCTGCCATCTTCTCGGGAGCTTGGTTGCCATCTCCTCAGGCCAGGAACTCTATCCTTTTTGGGCATCCAGTGCATGACTGGTAATAAGGAGTTCACTGTCTGCCACTGCTATGCCAATGTAGAAGCAGCGCGTATGTGCGTGGTTGACCGTAGTGTGGTATGACTGGGAGTAGCACTGCTTGGACTGTATTGGTAGCCTGACATAGGAACCAGTATCAGGCTCTGGAGATGCAAGTCACTCTCACCTAGAGGAGGTGATGATGATTGAGTGAGTTACATGTCAGCACTTCTATCTTCCACAGAGGGCTATTAAAAGCCATGCTGATATTGCAGCTGGGGTCTGTGTATGCAGCACATCTGGATGTACTCGAGCTATCTTTATGCTAGAGAGCTTTGGCACCAAAAAATCAAAACTGCAGCAGCACAGCCCTCAGTACAGTCAGCACAAACCTGCCTGAGACCCTGGAAAATTAGCTGCTACCTGAAGTGCTGTTATCCTTAGCTCCTGTGCACTTCAGTCTACCTAGATTAAGCAAGCCTGTGTCGCTGTCTTCTTGTGGCAGTGCTGAAGCACACTCTACATTTGGGCATTCCTTGCCCAGTTTTTCTTTGCTTTCTGGCTATTTCATGGCTATGCTGAAGGTATTCATGACCACTTCAGCAAAGTCTGGTTTGCTTCCAAGAGCTTTCTTACACAATTCATGCTTATACTCTAGCTGTAAAATTAACAGACTGTTTTATTACGCAGGCTTTATTATTCAGGAGGACCCATCCAAAGGCTAGGAGCAGCTTTAATCCCAGCAGAATGACACCTTGGCAGTAAAACAGTTTTGCTACTAAGATTTTTTTGGAGGTGTTTGCTGAGAATGGGAGAGAAGTCCTGAACAGGCTACTCCGGCTCCACTTGACAGAAGAAGATGCAGGATAGGGTGACCTAATTTTGGAGCAGCACAGAGCAACAATGAGGCTAGTCCCTTCCCAAGAGATGCTGTGGGAAGTAGAGAAATGGGGCTCTGGTGGCGGCATTGCAACGCCTACCGTATTGAGGAGAAGTCACTGCAGGGAGTGTTGTGACACTGTGATTATTAAAGACCTGGCACCATTTCCTTCCCACGCACCCCACAGCATGAATCATGGTGTAGTGAAAAATACCCACAGAAACCACTTTTCCTGTGCCATCTGAATATGTACATTGTCCTAAAATGAAAATTGCTGTAGTCTGAGGTGCAGGATGAGAAATGGCTCCCAGAAATTCCTTCTGTCCTGCAGTGACACAGAAGTGACAGTGCCACAATAGCAGGCTGGGTGGGGCGAGTCATCTGCCCCCTTACTTGCCTCTGACTCAGCCTCTGAGATAAAGACCATTTCCAGAAAGCACTCGGGGTGAAAATATTTCAGTTTGCTGCTGCTTTGCAGTTGCCAGTCTCACTAATTTCTACTCTGATGTCACCAGCAGTGGCCCCATTAATGTTATTTATAGTGTTTGTGCCGTGGGCTTTGGTTGTGCTCAAGGCTCTGTTGCTGGTCTACAAGAAAGGGAAGAGCAGCTCGTACACTTTCAGTGACATATCTTTCAGCAACATATCTTTCAGCCTGGAGTGTATTCCAGGTTCTTCATGGCACACCTGAGCTGCCTGAATCTACCCCATACTCCTGTCTGTACCTTGGTTTGCTCCAGCAAACTGAGCCATCCTGGGGCTTATTTTAGTTATTTAGAACTTAGTTTAAAAAATGCAGTAAGTCATGAGACCAAGCAAATCCGATAAAGACCCTTCTGGGGGAAGGCAGTCTGCAAAGCCAGATGCAAATGCAGCCAACCAGAAACCAAAAATATATTAATACTGAGAGAGCAGGCAATTATTCTCCTATCAGAGTTGCAGGATTTTCAGTGTGTATGACTTCAGTGCTACTTCAGGACAGCCAGGCATCCATTTTTGGCTGAAAATGAGTAGAGCCATGATTGCTTCAAAGCCCATGTTTTTCCCTGCATGACACCCATGAGCTGCAATTAATTGATGCATTTAACAAGCACATGCCAGTCTATGTGACAAGGACCTTTGCAGCTGACTGGAACTGCTAACCTGAAGCATTGAAAAATCATGAGTCAGGCTTTTTATTTGATCCCGCTAATCCGAAGATTAAAAAAAGAAGATGAAGAAGCAGCCAGGGCTTCAGTATTTACCTGCAGACGTTTAAATGTTCGGACTTCGTGTCTGTAAGCTATTCTGCCTCAAAGCTGAACTTCTTGGGTAATCTAATGACTCTGGGAGCTAAGGCTTTTTAGAAAAAGCACCAAATATTGCCAGAGACAGTGCATCTGTAAGCACTGGAAACTCTGCAGTCAAAAAGTATGCCCCAGAAGAGCTAATTCAGCTGATCTCCAGTATGAAGTGTGCACTGGTGTCAGTGTATAGGAGAGAGACTTGGGCAGATAACACGTGTCTACAGAACAGGCCCTTGTATCTTTAAGATATCCCATAAACCACATGGCCTCGAATCAGTCCCTGGGTAAAAAATTTTTTACAGTGAACTTGTGCCCTGTTTCTTATGCATTTCACATTTGTCTGCAATATTTCAGCTTGTAAGAAGCCACTCAATGTATTAATGATCAGGAAATAATAACGTTCTCAACCCAGGGCCAAGTATCCTCCGTCTCCCTGCCATCTGTAATAGCAGTGCATTTAATGAATGTGTGCGAGATGGTCTCTTAGGAACCCTCAGGGAAGTGCAGAGCTGCACCGAAAGCACAGTTGCTCAGCTGTTGCTGGAGAATTTAAGACTCTTTCCAATTTTTCCGTGCCGGTTTGGTGACTTTCCCAGTGACGGCAGTGTCTGTTACCTGCAGCAGGTTCTGTGTTGTTTCCTGTCTGACCTGGGAGCTGATTTCTCCATTGGCACAAGGGTATCTTGGGCATTTGCTGTGAGCCTCCTATGGTAGAGGTTGATGGCAAGCAGCAAGAACCACATGGTTGCAGAGTCTCCCAGCAATTGCCATGCATGATGGAGGAGGCTGTCAATCAGCAGTCAGCAGCATCAGTGTTATGTTAAATCAAATATACCAGAGCAGCTGCCTATGCTTGTAAACTGCCAGTGGGTATCAATTACAGTTTGCCAGATCACTCGCTAACAGCCTTGCTCCTTAGTGCCGTTGTTGCATTGTCCATGCTGCGTGCCTTTTGCAGATTTAAAGGCAATGTATGATACTGCGTCCCAACCCAAGAGAAATCCCATTTTGAGGGACACTTTTCAGAGTGATTGGTCACAACCATTAGACCTAACACATGGCTTGTTCTGCCACTTAATTCATCTTTAGTTCTTCAAGAGACCAGCACAAAAAGCACAGTTACTGGACTTGATCTAGGAATCACAGACTTAAAGCTGCTGATGGCCTTTGTTAAGTGGTATGAACATAATGGCCTCCACTAGGCTTTAATCACTATGAGACTTTGAACACAGAAACCTGGGCGATTTTTCGCAACCCTGTCAACTGTGAGCTATATGTCTTTGGGCAAGTCTTGTCCTTTCCCTGTGGCCCAAAAAGTCCCCCAGCTGAATAAAGCATGTAATAATACTGAAGTGCCTCTAAAGACTAGGTCGGTGATGAATGAATTCTTACTGCATCTTTTTTTTTTTTTTTTGGATGCCAACTGCTATTTTAGTGCAAAGTAGTATTGATTATCATCATGCATATATAATACAGTAAGTTGTTATTCTTTTTCTTATTGCTTCTCTTCTCTGACATGATCCTTATTAGGTACCACAGAGGGCAGGTTAATAAAACTCTGTCTATTTACATTAAATACTAAAGGAAGCATTACCGTTAGTACAATCCCACTCACTGTCCTAGCAAAATCCATCTGTTTGGCACAAGGCTCCAAGGCACCGTTCCAGCACATCTCCTGAGCGTCAGGCTGGGATTCTGCAGTGATATATGTTTCCTTTCTTTTTCTTCTGCTTCATTTTGTAACTGTTAGTCCAACCTGGGTTGCTACGTATCATAGAGAGGGGCTGCTTTCTTCCCGAGTAATCTCACAGTACTTATTTTTATAGGTATATTGAAGATAATGATCCTTCTTCTGAATGGGAGATAAGAGAGAGACAAAGGCAGAGCTGCTGGCTTTTAACTCGCATGAAAAGCTTCAGATACTACTGTGAGGACCGTATATGAAGACAGAGCGGTGTCATGATTGGTAAGAGAGTGAGCAATGTAGCCACTTTGATATGAACAGTGACCTTCTCAGCATTAAGCATATTGCATTTTGTTGCAGGAATAAGGCTTAAGACCCAGACTCACAAAAGTGACAGTGATGCTGAATTCAGCAGCATTTGAGCATCTAAATACCTTTGTAGATATGGATATAAATGCCTTATTTAATCTGAATTAACATGACTGATAAAGCGAAGTGTTAGCACAGTGGAACATATTCTGTTTGCGGTTGCGTCTCCACTTTCCACTGTAACTGCCATTTTGTATTATGGGTTGCACATGTTGCCAGCCTTGCCCCAGGCAAGGTTAATGAATTGCGTTTCCTGTGATCTGCCTGGCTTCAGAGAGCCGCACCGTATCTTGTTGAAGGATCATCACTGGGAAACTATCGCAAGGCAATCTGGAGCCATTGGCTTTGATTGTCTCTCAGTGGTTGGCCAGATGCCATGTTCAACAGATTTGTAACACGGTGATGCCAGTGTGGCGGGTGTCTCAGTCACTTCTCAGCCCAACACATGGCAAAAGGCTGAAGAGAGCAGGGAAGCCAAAAACTGTCAGCTGGAAGCGGGGCAGCACAGGAGAGAGGGCAAGTGGGATGCTGCCAAGCCTTAATACCCACAAGGCTCAGGGTCGCAGAGGGAGACTATTAATACAGATTCTCAGGTAGTTTCTTCCCTCTTTTCCTTTCGTTTCCAATATTTCCTGGTTCCTACTCCCTGTAGACCAAAGTTGGCAAAGCTGGGAAGCCTCTTCTCTCCTCACCACACCACTGGTCAGATTGTGTCTGAAATCTGGAGTGAAGAAGCAACCAGGGCAATTTCACCAGAATTTTACCTACCGTATGCCAATTGTAGTGTGCAAAGGACTTGTTTTATGACTTTGCCATCCTTTCCCGTACAGAGAGGGAGAAGCATTCTCATTTAATATTAATCTCCCCTCCATGGATTCAGGCTGCTTCTGACAATGTATTGATTATTTAAACTTGTTTAAAAAAATTCCAGGATTAAAGAGATTATTTTCTTGTTGATTTTGGTAATTCCTCCTGCTTTTGCATCTCTGAGGCTGAGTACAACACAGCTACTGAGTTCCTATTTGCTCAGAGTTCACCCTATCCAGGGGCAAGATGGAAATTTTGTTTCCATTTGTAATTGCCAAGTTCATGTCTGAGTAGTAAGCAGCTCCCACAAACTTGGTATTAGTAAAGCAATTGAAGACCTTTTAGGTGGTGTTGCTAGGTGAGCAATCACTTGTACCACTACACAGGGAATACTAATTGTATGTTTGTGTGTACAATTAGGATCTTTCTGCAGAATTTTATATTATGAAAGTAAATTTGAAAGAGACAACATTATTTGCGGTTTTCCTTCTGTGATGGTTTGCATTTCTCAGCTACATAAAGTGACCAGTCCCTTCCAGCAGACAGTCCAGGTGACTCCACTGTCAGATGAAAGAACCTCATGTGCTACTGTCACAAATTGAAACAATGTCTAAAGATCATCTGTTGTCCCCTGCATAGTGTGTCTTTGTTAGCTGTGGAAGAACAGCTCAACTGCTCCAAGCCTGCAAGTTGAAATCAGGACTGCAACTGGCACTTAAGAAAATCTAGAAAAAAGGATTAAAAAGAATAATCAAAGAGCTTTAAACATCAAAAAGCAAACAGGTCTATGAAATATACATGAAAACACACTAAAACCTCAATCCCAGCATTATCTGTCTCCCATCCGATCATTAATTCATGGTTTTTTGCTACCAGGGAAAGTGAACTCCTTAAATGGGTTCTCTGACTGGGTCTTCCTGTTGCTAAGCAAGACTGCCTGAACAGTCCAGCCCATCACTCCGGCAGAGAGGAATGTTTGTGTCTTCCTGTGATATCCCATAAACGTACCTTTGCCTTAACTAACTGGTCAGACAATCTTGCTTAAGAAAGGCAAGACCCAGTGATACTCATATCTAAAAACAAGTTTCTATAATTACAAATTAATCGGGAAAACCCCTCAGTAAGCTTTTCTCACTAAATATTCACTGTTGGAAAGAATCAGACGGCCCATTATTTTTCTTCCCAACTGTTTCATGCTGCATGATAGACTTTATCAATCAGCCCCAGAAACCAATCTTCTCCCAGTCTCCAGCACAGTCATCATCAATCACGCCTGTGAGCAATGGTGCTAGAGCCTCATCACAACCTTTCCTTTGCTAGCAAGCATCGCAGCTCAGAGAGAGAGGTGGAGGTGTACATTTCAAATATCGATCATTCTCTCCTGCAGTGAAAGGATGGTGGGAGGGGAGAAGAGAGAGAGATCGTATGTGTTAAAATGTTTTATTTTTGTTGTCAGTGTCTCTGGCTAGAAACTGATAAGCTGCAGGAGCTGAGAGCACGGAGAGAGTCTGGCATGAATGGTGTGTGGGAGGAAGGTCAGGAAGGGAGGAAAACAAAATGTCTTCTTGTTACTACCATTATTTGTATTACAGCGGTACTACCAAGCTCTTAGACTGCACGTTCTGTCCACCTACTGCCAACACCTTTATAAAGGTCGGGATCATTATCTTCATTTTCCAAATGGAGAAACTGAGGAAGGTTTGACTTGCTCAAGGCAAGCAGGCCCCAGACAGAGGTGAGAAAAGAGCTCAAGTTTTCTTGAGATGTAGAATAGCACTCTGTCCCCCAGGCTGCATTGCCTTCCCTTTATAGAAGAGGGTGAATCTGTGGTCCGGGTCTCGCTGGGCAGAGTATGGTACAAGCAATACAGGAAGAGAACAGATTTCCCAAAGGTCCTTGCATTCTTTCCATTTCCTGAGCTCTCTATGTCATTGTAGGTCATCAGTTGTCAAGTGGTTTTCCATCTCAAAGCTTTATTTTGTGCTTTGTATACACACACAAGAAATGTGTTCCAGCTTCACATCATTGCAGTGTGAAACAGTGGGAACCCCAGAGAAGTGAGGTGCTTCTTCAAATGTATTTCACTTCATAAGATGAAGGAAAGAAGAAAGAAAAAAAAAACAAAAATACTTATTTATTTTGTATGTATATTTCACACTTCATTGATTTCACTTGAGTTGTTCCTAATTTACATGGAAAGGTAGGGCTTCGTCTCCTGGGTCTAGTTTTCCACCCATTCATACAAACTGTACGTCTGTAAATCATGCCTGTCATGTCTGCAAGGGAGACAGAGAACAGGGTGTGTTTCTTTCTTTCTTATGCCCTGTAACACTGTTGATTCCCCTTCCAGCACTGAGGGAGTTTATTCACTTGAGGTTTCTTTAAGCCATTCTTAGATGCTGAGTATTTAATCTCTGCGTGTTTCTAGTTGTCTTCATTAACTATTTGAAGAAATCAGGCTAAGGCTGCACAGCCAGTTGAAATGTGACTCCTTGACAGGTTTAAGGAGGTTGAGAATTGTGAAGCACGCATTTACCATGCGCAGCATTGCCATGCTGTGGTCTGCGACTGTCCCCGACCAGACTGATGCAACCTGGATGCATGGAGCTATACTGGATGTTGTGCTAGGATTTGAGTTTTGCTTCAGGAACTTTCTGGAGAATGAACGAAGCCTGCAGCTAACCAGCTGCCTGTATTTGCAAAGCACTAATGATAGACAACTCGGAGCTGGAGTACAGGTTTTGGGTTATGATATAGAGCTATAGGCTTCTGTCTTTGTCCCTCTGAATCACAGATGCTATTAGGTCAAAATAAATGGTTTGCATGCATACCTCTATATTTAAGTTACATGTACCACACATGTCTTGAGCTGGAAATCCATCAAAAAGGGATTTATCAGTCTTTTCCAAACTTGTGCTTTGAGCAGTCCTAAGTGCAATACAAAAGCAAGATATTTTGTAGGGCTTTTTTTTGCATTGGTCAAATATTTGACACTTCTTATCCAACTGTTTGTTTCCCACCTGTGTTACTCTGGTT
>NW_008824036.1:229674-241069 GCF_000699105.1 Pygoscelis adeliae | reverse complement strand
AATTCTGCAAAACCACAGCAAAGCCTTCTGTCATTAGGCTTCTTAAGTACAAAGAATATGTATTTTGTCCAAAATCAGCTGTGGAATTAGTAGCTAAGGTGCACAGGCTTCCCAGTTCCTGCTTCCCCAGATACCTGTGTACCGTGCTCTTTGAATCACATCCCATTCCTTCATCATCTAAGCGGAATAAGCTTTCTGTGGGACCAGTGAAAAGCAACATTAAGAATAAAGTGCCCAGGAGGAGGATGGATGGAGATACAATGGTACTTAAGCTGGCAAAGAAAGTTGTGTGGAATCAGATCACCTCACGCTTCCATGCCTTTCTGTCCTTTAAAAAAAAATACTCTGGATGCCGGTTTACCCTAATTGGCTCTTCATTCTGGCAAGCCAAAGAGAGATCAGCTTCTTTTTCACTGCCTTTGTGTCCCTGCTTCCCGTCCTAACCTAGCGTAGTCTCCTGTGAAATTGTTTTCTCTGCAGAGATGGAGTTGCCTCGTCTCTTGTAATTCCACTAGAATAATCCTTGGCTCTGTGCTAGAAAAGCGCTGAGCATAGCCACTGAAGGGAACGCTGGGGAAACATAGGCATCTGCACACATACACCTTAGTGCTGGGAGAATTCAGGCAACTCAGAAAACATGGAAGATTTGCAAATATCTCTTTCTTTTCTTTAATGCTTGCTCTGTGGTAAAGTAGAAAAGGCTCAGGGAGCAGCCAGGCAGGAGGGCGTGCCAAGTGAGCAGAAATAGTGGGGCACTGAAGGAAAATGCAGGGGGAACAAATGCTTTGTACAGGACCTCACCACATAAGGAGCAGGGTGGTTTGTGGGCAGTGCGTGTAGAGACCTGGGACTGCTTAGCATCAGAGCTGAACACAGGGCCAGACCATCAGCATTGTAACTCCACTGACCTTACCGCAATTAGTACAAGAGGCTTTGTCCCAGAGTGCCTTATGATCTCAAGTGATGAAAATAACAACCTAAGACTTACCTGTCTGTGTAACTCTGTGCTACAAGAGGGAAAGACCTAGTCCTAATTATTTAACTAAATAAAGGATCCTCATCAATGTCCTGTGACCAAGATAAGCTTTGCCCTCATTTTTACACAGAGATAGGCAGAGGTAAGGCACAGTTCCTTTAATACCTCTTACAATTCCCAGCTCGCCATCTGAAGCCCTAACCATGAGGTGCCAAACCAAAAGAAGGCATAGCTATTAAATGTGTGTGATTTAAAGCCAGAAGGGAACACTGTGGTAGGCCTCCCTCATACAATTGAGTAATTCTTTTCCCTTGCTAGATAAATGATGACAATAATACCGAGCTTAACAATTCCCAGTTACACTAGAGAGCATCTCTTTCTGAGAGTTAGCCAATAGCGATTTTCAGATATTATTGACATAGCCTACGGTTCCAGCCATATCACACCAGAGTCCTGGCAGACGGTTCATTGCTCCCTGTGGAGAGAATAGGACTTCTTTCAGAGTTTATTGTCACCGTATCAGTATTGTGCCTCAGGTTATCAGCCAGCATCCAAATGGCAGTGCTGAGGAAGATGCTTATCCTATGGTCTTGATTATTCAGTAATTTCCTGTTATTATGCTCTTGTATTTGCTTCTGAATCCTGGCTATTGCCAGCAAGAAGATTTGAGGTAGACAGGCATGTTCCAGTTAGTACAGCAGTGCCCACATTCATAACCTGGTTGTGATACACTGAACTTTAATGAAGTCTGATAGGTAGTTGAAAATTTTCCGTAGTTGTATCAGCCAGAGTAGATTTAAATCTGAAATCAATTTGTAGACGTGGCTTTGACATGGTTCAAGACAGAAGGATGTAGAGCAGGAACCCAAGAGCCGGGAGACAGCAATTGCTGTGTAATTATGGGGTCTGTCATTTAACATTTATATGTGATGGGTGTCCTAAAAGAGAGGTTGTCATTTGCATTATGGATATGCTAATTTGTCATGCTGACAGACAACAGAATCCCAAATCATACAGCTATTGTAACTAATTAAACAGACAAACCAATCAACAGATATGGCAGATGAGGAATTTTAATGTGAAGAATTAAATATATAGAGTGACCTTGCGATGGTGCTTAGTATAATTTTGTTTAATACCAGAGGCTTAGCAGGAAGTTACCTTAAAAAGCACATAAAGCATGACAAGGCAGTAATGGCAATTTTGCAGGGTTCCAGAGCAGTTTTCATCCAGAGGGATCCCAAAGCATTTTATCAGCTGTCTAGATTCACTTCATGAAAATGAGAATGCGTTAAAATGTAACCTGGATACCAGTGTGCTTGACCAGTGCTTGGTCAGTTTCTGGTTTAGTTCAGGCATTGAAGATTAACTCTTTCTTTCTTTGTCCATCTATCTACTTGGTCTTTGTCTTGTTCATCGGAGGTATACTGTACTATGATTAAAGTAATATGAGGAAGTCTTTTGTACAGCCCTTAATTGCTATTTTTGTTTTACCTCTTTGTTTCCAAGCAGCAGATACGGTGTATCTACCGTTCAGGAAATGGGATCCAATAGCATGAGAATTTACTTCTCAGCTTTGTTGCTTTAAATGCGGTGAACTGGGCAATCCATTTCCTACCTCTCTCATTCATAAAGCCATCTGGGTACATCAGCTGTGATGGATCATTTCAATATTATGCCCTCTATCCTGGAAACGGAGCTTTCCCTCCCCTTTTAGATAAAAGCTGCTAATATTTGGGTCCCCATTCTAGTCAACCAGGCCATCAGACATAAGGCTCCCTGACAGCATATTTGTGTCATGAACATGTGACACTGGTCCTTGCTTCACTAGCCCAGATGATAAATATTGTAGAGCCAGAGCAAGAAATGAGAAGGGGGATTTACAGTGCATAGCATCATATGGCTTGTAGGCTAGGTTCATCCCTGGGTTAGTGCTGTTCAATTCAGAGGAATTATCCCAAGCAGTGAATCTGCTCCAATGGCAGACATGCAAGACTGGAATTTCAGCTCTGTTTTTTTAACTCACTCTTGTCCAACATACATAGAAGGCGGCTTAACACAGGGTGCTAGGGATTTATACTGAGCTTGGTTAATCCATTGCAGAGGCTGGGGAGAATTTTGATACTGGGATTTGACTTCAACTCAGGTGCTATCGAGCTTCTAAAGCTATTCAACTTCCAGAGGGATTCAGGTAACAGCTAGGGTGAGAACATTGTCAAAGCTGATATGCAAAGGATTTACAAAGGTAAAGGCTGAGGGAAACTGAGGGACGGTCCCCAGCAAAGTTTGGTGAGTGGGCGGATTAATTTCTTTGTTGAGAAATTGAAGATAAGTTTTTTTTTTAAAAAAGTTATTCTTCTACTTGCAAACCTCCTTGAAATTTAACTGAACTTTAAAAACTCAGTTTGTTATTAGATAGCTCAACAAAATCCTCTTTGAGCACTTGGAGCAGTCAGAAAACCAACACATGTATGAGGCATAAGGACTAGGAATACAAAATAGTATGAGCAATGCTGTAAGTTATTACGTCCCTCAGCAGAGAATCTCTTTTGGTTGAGGAAGTAATGAAACTGGAAGGGGTTAAATGTTCAAACCTACTAATCAGCTAAGGGTTCAGAACAAATAGTTTGATGTATGATCTGCTCTCCTTTTTTAGGAAGTTTTAGTTTCTTTACAGTCATTCTTATAATCTTCCTGTGCACATAAAAAGCAGTAAAAGCATTTAAGCTCTGTGAGTGTTTTTTATACAGGATGAAAGGTGTTCACGCATACAGTAGCTGTGCAGTGAGCTCCCAGTGGAATCCCAGGCTATATGGAATTGACGCATTAGATTTCATTTTGAAGAACATCTGTTCGTATGGAAATCACTGAAATTTATCACATTGTCAGTTTTGCTTGTTTAGAAGAAAATTAAACTTTATGATGTTTGCAATGCCTGGTAATTTGGACATACAATCTTATAGTAACAAACAAACACACACACCCCTCAGTAATATGAAACCACGTGCACTTAAAATTGGGGTTTCCTGAAATCAAAATTCAAAGGCAACCCTTGCCGAAGGAGGTGTATGGAACGGGGAGTGAAAAGAAAATGACAGCTATCGTATCTATCTGAATACCTCTGTGGCCTCTGTTACCATAGCATCTGAGCTCTGCCGAATCACTAACCAATTCTGACTGCACAACCCTCCTGTCCAGGGTAGAAGTAGTTCCACTACTTTAAATTCATTCTTCCTATGGAGAGTTAAATGGAGAGGGGGGGAGGGAGAGAGGTATGGAGAGGCCAAATAAATCAGCACCATTTACAAAAACGTTGAAAATTAAAAGAGAGGGAGGGGGTAGAGGCAAGTGCTAACAGTAAAACGAAAAATGAGGAAGTGCCATGATAAAAATGATACAGTGTCCAGGCAGCCCAGTCCCCAACCTTGAAAACCACATAAGTAAAACATTGCTCAGTGAAGATGAATTCTTTCAGTTAACCTTGTTCACAGCAACATCTTTGCTGGTCAGAAAATTATTATTTTCTCTGTAATCTTACTTCCAGCTCTCAGGTGGGTTCCTGAATATTTCTGCATATGGATGGGTAGATTGGATTGGCTTAGGCTGAACTGAATTGGCAGACAGATTCCCTAAATCTAGGAATATTGTGTGGTATCATTCTTTTTCAATAAGAATGTAATGAGGAAAAAATCCTGCCTGAAACAAGCAAAGGGACCTCCGTATGTTGCCATCATGCTGTTTTTTAGCCATTGACCAGGCTGAAATAGCTGCACTGCAGCAGAAGTGCCTGGAAAAATTATGAGGACTTCAGCAAAACTGCAAAAGCTATAGGAGCAAGTTGCTTGTGAGTGCCTGCTCCATTCCCGTCTGAAAGGATTCATGTACCTTCCTTTGTAGCTCAGCCCTGAATGTGCTTTCAGCTCCACCCTGCAACTACGCAGTATGGAAACACTCGTCTTCCCCTTGTCCACTTTTACTTGGCAGTTGAGGACTTTTGACTGTGAGGCTGGATGCTTAGGTTCTCAGTTAGGAAAGGTCCTCCATGGGGGCTTTTGGACCCTAGATAAAATCAACAGCTCTATGCATTTTCATGTCACTGATGTCACCAAACTGATGCAGTGGGGCTGTCGTACACCCATGAGTTAGGGATGGTGCTCCATCACTAAGCAAATACAAACCGGTGATATGCAAGGAAAGTGCTCTACAAGGCAGCGCACTCCCCCTTCTCCCTCCAAGCCATCAAATCACTTCCAAAAGGCTAGTGATTTAGCCCAGGGAAAACAGCAAAATCTCGTAACGTTCTGCCTCTTCTCACATCCCCAGGCAAAGAAGATATGGGGGATAATGGAGTGTCATGTTTGTCTAATGGACTTATTACTACTTACCAATGCAATTTCATCAGCAAAAGTAGGCGAAAATTGATAAAGAGCTAGCTAACAGGGCACCGCAGCTTGGTGTTTATTGCTAATCCTTTCCCACTGGGTACTTTTGATCCTGAGGCAAACATGAGAGCCAGAATGTCTTTAGGCAATTGCTTTTAGGCAGATCCACAGCAGCATACTGAGGAATAAGGATTCTTAGTTATTCTGAACACTGAGCATTCATTTAGGATAATAAGGTCAACTGGTCAGATCTTGCAGGTCACAGATCCTTACGTTTCACTGAACTGGCTTTAAAAGGGGACCAGTTGTTCAGGTCTCAGAAAACTAGATGGTTCCTTCCCACAGGAAAAACAAACCAGCAAAAAACTGGTGTGCCACCAGTGTCCAAGGTGCTAGGGCGAAAATTGACAAGAAAAGCCTGTGTAAAGGCAACAAGAAGCACAAGAAATTCTCCCTGATCCTTTTAGGATCAGATTCTTTAGCTGAAGAACACAGTAATAGATTGCAGAGCCATATCAGATCATTGGGAAAAAAGCTAGATAGAGAAGCAGAGGCATATGGCAATGAAAAAGCCTGCCTTGAGAAATGGAAAATAGACCTTTTCTGGTTTTAATAATGTGTCAGCCTTTGTATAAACTGGCCCAGAGCCCAAAGAAATGGACTGTTGCTTCCGTTTACAAGAAGACCAGGTCTGGCCTTCTGATGGCTCTACAAATAAATGCTCCATTATCTCTTACGAATATCTTTCCAATATGTTATCTGACCCTAAGTTTATTCATTCACAAATTTGGTCATCTTTTATAGCAGAAGCTAGTCTCTTATCCAGGAATTTCAAAGTGCTCCACACATATCAGTGATTTCAGCTTGTTAAATGTTACCAAAAAGGAAGCTGAGGCATGGAGAAAATGAAATAAACGTATCCAAATTCATGCTGTGAGTCAGAAACAGAGCCAGGAATAGACCGGCAATGAATGTACCAGAAATGATGAAAAGTCAGGAGAAAACCCAGGACTCACTAGTTAGATGAAGCTGCCTCTTTACAAGGTAAGACACTCCCTAGAGCTAGGATTCACTGTGTGCATGAAGAAAAGCTGATAAAATGGGTATTCTTACATTGCTTACACTGTTCTTGTCTATCCTTTTCTCTAATTTCCTAGTCTGTATGTTTGTGTCTTTCCCCTCATCAGAAGAAGGTGTGTAGCGCTCTGTAGGAAGTATTTCACTGGTAGCTTTGAAACACTGTGTTAATTTTAACCTTCCAAGGTCTGTCATTCAAGTGAAGGAAGGGGGTGCCTCAGATCGTCGTTTCGCTTTATTTTTCTTGCAGAGGTTTGTATCATGGGTAAGCATACTACATAAAAGAGCACTGCTTGATGCAATTTGTGTTAGTTCATTAAGCACAAGATATGATTAATATGAACACTTCTTTAATCAACCAAAGATGCTGTTACAGACCCTTAAAAGCCCTGTGCACTTCTAGCTGTTCTTTTCTTCATATTGCTGCTCTGCCCAGATTTGTAGGAGAGCAGACAGTTCGCAGTCTCTACACACCAGCCAATTTTGAGCCATGGTAGCAGTTTCAGTACTGGATCAGAGAAACTGCAAAAGAATCTGCTTCTTCCCTGCAAATAATTCCCTAGCTTTTGCACTTAAACCATGTATCTGGGCTGTTATGCACCAGGCAGGAATTATTCCATTAAATGAGGTATAAAGAGCCGTGTAATGCTTAAGCAGGATGTGGAAGGTCAGATTACCAAGACCCCTGTTTCACCCAGCGAACCACTACAATGCAGGTCTGTTCAGGCTGACCCAGAAAGAGACAAAACGATTTTTATTATCATCTTCTTTCTTGGTTCCCTCAGCCTTCAAGCCAGTTTGACATAAGAGTTATTGTTTCCATCATTAGCTCCATAAAGATATGAACAGACATGGTCTTTTCTTTCATCTTACCTTGTGGTAGCTTGTCCATATTTCAGTACTCTTTGTTACCAGTCTTGTTATTTAAATAAAGAATGACTCACCATTTCATTCTTCTTTTCCTAGGCTTAGACTAGCTGAGGCCAACTGCATCTGCCTCTGGCTGCAGTGGCTCAAACACGTGGCTTTGTGTCCTTGCCGTAACGGGAGTTACTTGGTGTCTCTTTGCCCAGTCTGGTATTATCAGACCATAGAGCAAGCTAAACAAAGAGACACAGACGCTGCTTACAATTCACTTTGGCTACTCACTGCAGTCTGGTGATTCTCCATTACATCTCTGCTCATTATGAATACAGATAACAGACTATCATGAGCTGAGTAGCCTTATCCTTAAGAGATAAAACTAATCTGTGTGCTTAGATCAGCAGCCTTGTTCTTGCCTAATCTCACCTTGGAAAGCACAGTAATTGCAGAAACATGGAAAGGAAGTAAAAGAGTAAGGGGATGAGAAACCCAGTGACTGTATCCCTCTAATTCTACGCTCTGAGCCTGTGGGCTTGCACTGTGCATTTACACCATGCATCATAAAGAAACTGTCTTTTACAATAATTCTTTTGTTCAAATAAAACCAGAAATAAACCTTATGCATGGCCTCAAGAATAATCACGCTGGGTAAAAGAACCCCTTGTACTCAAAGCTTAACTGGTACAATGGGCACCATGTGCAAAACACTTTCCTTTTATACTAGATTTCCTCTTTTCCCTGTTTTGGCCTTCTTTTGTTTTTTCTCAGAACAAAAGCAACATCCATATGCTTGATGGCCTTGGTGTCAGATGGCTGTCTTTTGACCCTACTCTAATGCAAACAATGAAAGCAATAAAAACAACATTGTTCAAGTTGGAGTTCAAGCTCTAAACCAACTAGATTCAAGCAGGTGCACAGTCCTGCTAATACTACTTGTAGCTTGCAAGGAAACGCCTGACCCAAAGGTCTGCATTCGGCTGCAGCAGACAGATCCAGATGCATGTTTCCTAGATGGGTTTCCATTCTTACTGTGGCCTAGGCCAGACCTTTTAATCTTACTTTGAGCTTGTTTTTGGAGAGACATCCAATATGACCTATAATCCACATCCAAATTTCCTTCCGGGCTGACTTTGTGCTAGTTATCCTAAAACACCAGGGATTTGGCCATTCCCAAATTCAATACCAAAAACTATCTCCTTGCCTTTGGTGAAAATTTATACCAAAGCTTTTGGTATAAAGTTTTCTCCTTTCAACTCGTGCCATTTCAGCCTCTGAATGTGAACTGAGCCTGCAGAGTTATAAATGAAAAACCAAAAAGGCATCCAGTTTGTAAAATCTATGACTTAATATTGATTTTGGACATCCCATGAATTGAAACAAGCCTTCTGTGCAGAAATCCTCCAAAGATGCCATGTTCACCTCTACTATTGACACAACATTTTATCGATCTCCATGTTTGTGCCACATGAATGATGGATTATTGCATCTCAAACCTTGCAGTATTCATTTAATGCCTTTTAATAAAACATTTCTCACAGATTAACTGAGCAGTTTTAAGTGAACAACCATTTTCATCTGTTTTAAATTTTCATGGGTACTTTTCTGGAGAACAAGTATATTGTTAATAATTGAAGGGAATGAGACCTTGCTAATCTCTTTGTATTTTAATAAAGTCCTGTTGCACCCTGTTAATTTATTTTTAAAATATCAGCATTTATAAAAATTCATTAAATTTACTTCCCTCCCTTTGAAATGAATAATCCTGAGATTACATGAAAAAAAGTGATTTATGTATCAGGGAACTGGAATTTCATTATGTCCAGATAGCTATAAATGTGGCTTGTGATGGATTGAATGGACGAGAGGAGGGAGAAACACTTTTCAGTGGAAGCAGAGATGCACTGGAAGAGCAAGTTTAGAAAGTGAGGAGGGTGTAGAGAGAAAGAAGCAGGAGGCTAGAAGAGAAAGAATAGGGAAGCAGTTTGGTCATAGAGACAGATGAGCATATAAAAACAAGACGAAGTGTGGGTAGGTAAATGTATAGAAATATGTGTACATAGATGAATGCATACATCTCTCTAATATGTTTTTTTCTCTCATTCTGTTCTTTCATCCCTCCGTCTATGATGCTATTCCAGTGACCTATGCCACTCTTTCTCCAGTTCACCTTTTGTCTTCTGTCCCTCACTGTCAATCCTTTTCTGTGTGTCAGACTCCAATTCAAATCTTCTTTGCCTGTGCCGAGAGCTTCTCAAAGCTTGACTTTACATGGACCCATTTCTCTTTTTCAAATACAATTACTTCTTTACACACAGCCCCAGGATTACATTTCAAAGAAGAAGAGAAAACCCAATATGTACGTGATTTCTTTTATCATTATCAAGACAATGTCAACCCTTAGAATGCTGGTCTCAAAAATATTTCATTCCAGCAAGTTTCATTAAATTCGGTGGTCAGATAGAGCATGTTTGGTACGGGAATCTGATAAAGAAAGCCCTGAAGGCTCCCAAAGATGCTGTATGTTAGTCATACATGGTCAGAACAGCAAGTGAGTGAAGAAGCTTTGCCAGCAGTAGTGAAAAAAAAAACAAATAAATGCATTGGGTGCCCTCCTGAGAGGATGTTTGTGCACAGAGCGAGGGATTAGTAGTCTAACTCTACGTTAGTACAGATTTTGTCACTAGTAGATTTTTGCCAATTCCAACCACTCTTGAGCTATGCTGCTTTCAGTTCTACATCTGGTAATTGTCTTTTGGTTTGAAGGGGCTATGTTGAGAGGGTAGTAATCAAAACACTCATGCCGTAAACTGAGATCTCTGCCTCCTCCAAGAATCTCTTTGAAACATTGCTTGTTGATATTTGACCGTGAGTCACCTCTGCATAAATCTTTGCCAGGTATTAAAACCATGGAAAAGATGCTGGAATGCTGAGATAAGTTGATGTAGTAGTGGGAGGAACAGAAATTGGACTGGGCAGCACAGCTTGCGTTTAGATAGACAGCCTTCTGTGTGAGTGATTTCAAGCAACAAGTTGTGAAAACCTGTTGTGGGAAGGAGTTTAAAACAGCTCTGCATTTAATCTTCCTGTAGAGGAGAAAATCTTTTTTTCACATTTTTAATCAAGTTTCTGCTTATCTGTTTACTGATGAGCTCATGACGGGGGATAGAAAAAGGCAAAATTGGTGCATGAGACAGATTTTTAAGAGCTGCTCTTATCGAGCTAAGCAGGTTGAGTTTGATCAGTATTTAGTGTGGGACTTCTCCACAAAAATGCTACTGTACTGCTATAAAGGGTATTGTTCAACAAGAACATCAGTGTATTAAGTACCTCTAATCGGGTCCTTGGCAAATGAGTATGGTCACAGAGGGTGGTATCAGTCACTGCCATTTGGTGGGATATAAAACTGAATGTCTGAGTACTAGTGATCTGGGACACCTTCCCATTTGCAGACTAATATTCTTCCTATCTGTATTCCCCTTGGATTTGCACGAGTTACAGTTCCTTTCACTTCCTATCTCAGACCGTGTAGCATCATCCTTAAATAGCTGTCATATTCCACCCAAGGTGGAATTTGCTGCATTTCAGTGGTGGATAAAGTGATTTCAGTTTTCGTATAGGAGAGAGATCACATGGAAACTGGGCTAAGCTTTGGGCCATGCCCTAGCAATTTATGCTACTTCTGTGGCACAAAGCAGTTGGGAAGCTGGATTATCCATTTGCAGACAGGTTCCCAGAAGCACATGGCCCCATCCATGGCCCTGCAGGGGCACATCCTTGAGGTTCCTCCTCAAAGTATTACTGACTACTGGAGCGCCTCTGGGTCATTCTTATTTATGCCATGGGCAGGTACCCAGTGGCACCAATCACAATGCAAATGTTAGACTTTCACATCAGTTGGAATTTTATCTTGACCCTGTACATTAAATGCACAGGACCAATTTCCTCTGGGGTGTAAGCTTCCCTGAACAGCCAGGGAAGAAGGATACAAGAGCAATTAATTGATGGGATAGTTCAGACATGCTCAGTGTTTGACCAGTTCTGTTATACGGTAAATCAGTTCCAAAAAACAGTCAGGCAGCGCTGAATGCTTGGGGAA
>NW_008824036.1:215856-229348 GCF_000699105.1 Pygoscelis adeliae | reverse complement strand
GCTGAGCAGTGCTGACAGTCAAGGCCTTTTCTGCTCCTCACCCCACCCCACCCGCGAGCAGGCTGGGGGTGCACAAGCTGGGAGGGGACACGGCCAGGACAGCTGACCCCAACTGACCCAAGGGATATTCCTCACCATATGACATCATGCTCAGCATATAAAGCTGGGGGAAGAAGGAAGCGGGGGGGACACATTTGGAGCGATGGCATTTGTCTTCCCAAGTCCCCGTTACGCGTGATGGAGCCCTGCTGTCCTGGGGATGGCTGAACACCTGCCTGCCGATGGGAAGGAGTGAATGAATGCCTTGGTTTGCTTTGCTTGCGCATGCGGCTTTTGCTTTACTTGTTAAACTGTCTTTATCTCAACCCACGAGTTTTCTCCCTTTTACTCTTCTGATTCTCTCCCCCATCCTGCCAGGGGGGGAGTGAGCTGGTGGCTGTGTGGGGCTTAGCTGCTGGCTGGGGTTAAACCACGACACTCATGCATCTATAGACAGTGAAGAAGGAGGTTCTCTCTTAGGGCAGTAAATAGCTGGCTTGTCCTCTCCTTGCAAGTGAAATAGGGGCCAGTTTACATCTTTCCATTATGCATTTGTTTAGAGCAATTGCTTTCTACCAGGTCAGCAGTTCATCCCTATGTACCCACGTGTCTCTCAAAGATATGGACTGCCTCTTTCCTGCAGTCCAGGCCCAGTTGACTGTGACTGATGGCTTTGCTTAGACCTTGGGAACTTAAGGCCAGTGGTACATCTCAGTGGAAATAAGGATTTAGTCTTTTTAGAAAACAAATGACTTGTCTGGAAGTGCACTCTCTCTGGAGTATAACACAATCAGTGCTCGCACGACTGCTGCACGCACTCCCTGTGACCACAGGCTGGAGAGTAATGCAAGCCAGGGCTCAGCTGCAAACCCTTTGTACTTCTATGACATGGGCTTATTTGGGCTTGAACTGCAAGTGATGTCAGTGCTCTTGTCACTTGAATCTCTGGCCTCCTGATGATCCTGTTTTTGCGACTGGCTTGTCCCAAACTGACCTCCTTTAGCTGCTACTTAGCAAATGCACAGTCACACACACACCATGATACCTGGGCATGCGATCACACAATCCCAAATTCATATGAGCCAATTCACTCTCTCTCTTGTCCCATCTCTTTGCACTTACATGCATTTTTACGATCTTACAAACAGAATCATGCGGGTTAAATCTCTCCAACACACAGGCTGTTGTGGGCACATGCTTTCTTGCTTGTAGATGCAGCCAGACACACAATCTCAAGTTCACAAGCAGTAACATTCAAAATACAAATATTCATACTTTACTTTCTTTCTTGTGCATGTTTACACACAGTCATAGCACAAACACAGTCAGTTTCATCCATATGTGCTCTGGATCTCTCATTTCCACAATCAAAGTCTCACAAGCCCTCAGACATTGTCTGTCTTGCACAAGCAGACACAATCCCTTGAAATCATTAGATTTGTGTGAACACCAGTGCATAATACACACACTGTATGACAGGTAAAGTTATCCAGGCCGCCCTCCTCTGCATCACACATCCACTGTCGGTGCAGAGATCACATGAAAACATGTTTTTATTTTTACTCTACTTGAGATGGATAATATTAATGAATTGAACTTCACTCTAGGATCAGTAAAGCAGCTGTGGGAATGTTTTGAAATCATGTTACATTGAAGGTCTGTTATTTTTTAATATCCCCATATCCCCAGGTGTATTTTCAAATATGATCTATGGGTGAATACTGAGCCAGCTGTAACCCTGACAACAGTGACCCAGATGGTAATCAGCAAAATGGACTAATTGAATAATGTTGAGTTAGCAGAACTCTGTTAGACACTGCAGTAACTCAATATAATTTCAAGATCACATTCTCCATTGTGATCCCACACCTGGAGGTGCTAGAAGGGACTTGCATATGGGCAGCACATACAATGTAAGAGGAACAGCCCAGTGCAGCGGTGTGTATCTGGGGAGATCCTTCTGGAATTAAAAGAACTGGATTTATTTATCCCCATAAAACTCTTTGAGGCCCTTGAATAACCTAGAGACATGACTATTCATTAACAGTCAACAGTCATAGTCAGGGACAGATCTGCCATAGGGTAGAGTAGACTTCAGTAGAGTTAGAGCACCATGGCTGTGTATTTTTAGGGCTTTCCATTAGTTTATGAGGCTTACCTGTGCCTTGAAAAGGGAGGTACATACAGCAGGTTTGTGCATGCTTTTTCTCTGCTGGAATACTGACCTAGATTGTTAATGTGAAACCTCATTTCATATGTAACGTGCCACAGTGCTGTGCGGGCTAGGGATGTTGCAGGGGTCACTCTGAGCATCACTGCTCACAGGGTCAGGGAAGGCTGATAGGATCAGGTCCCCATGGAGCTGAGTGCATTTGTACCAAGGGCGACCCTACCTCTGATAGGACACAAGCCGGAGAAGATGTATTAAATGAGTCAGACTATGCACATAGAGAAATATGACAAATATCTGGAGGGAAACAGGAGTTAGAGTGTCAAATGGTTGCTAAAAAAAGGGATGAGGAGCTAGTTCAGGCCTTCCCACCCATTCAGGCTACAGTAAGCACAGGGCTGAAAGGCTGGGCCCAGCATAGAGAGCAGAGATCTGTTCCCAGTGTTGACTGAGAGGTCTGAGCTAGTGGTGAGTGTGGGAGGCCATGATTCAGCCACCCCCAGGGCCTGTGTTTCTGCAAGCTTTGAATCAGCCTAGCTGCAGCAATAGAGGGATGATTGGAAGCAGAAAACAAAGCAGCTGTGAATGGGAAGGGGCATTGACTTTCTGTCACTAACCTTTGAGACCCTCTTTGGCAGTCCTAGCAAGGAGAAGAATAATGAGCAATGGCCAGCGTTGTTGCTGTGCAGAGACCACTCCAGCCAACTGATTTATGGGGCAACTAAATAATTCAGCCTGCCCCTGCAACGCTGTATTAATTCTTGTTCTGTCACCAGCACTGAGGTATGCCTGGGGCACATGGGCTTAGGATGGTTGCTTGACAAGCTCCTCTTCCTCACTTTACCCAGGACACTAGAGCTAAGCTGAGACAGAAGGGTATGAAAGAAAGGGGCAACTGGAGTAGCAGCAGAAAGATGCTGCTGGGGGGGAGTGTTGGGAATAGTTCTTGGATGGATGGGGAGCCCAGAGCAATTAGAATAATTGTCAAGAATAAGACCAGGTCAGTCCAAGCCTGGACCATCCATCAATTTAGCCATGATAATTCCAGCAGACATGCACAACTTTGTCCCTGCTTGAGAGCAGAGACCAAGGGAACCTCTTAGCTGCAAAGGTCTGAAGAGCTTTCTCCTGTACACAGTCATTTCAGCTATGGTGATTGTTTGTGTGCTAACTCCATTAAGTGTAACAACTCCAGGAATGCTACAGCCGTAATGATGTGTTACCCCTAATAATGAGTCCATGCATGAATTGCAGTCCCCAGTGTGAAAAAATTTTTGAGACTACATTCAAAGGTCCATCAGTGGATAGGGGGTTGGAGTGAAAAGTCAGGAGAGGGATGAAGACACCTAGGTATAGGGGGTGGATGTGGGGGGGAGGTTGATGATGTGCTTTTGCCAAGATAGTCTGGGTGGCATCTGACATTTCAGAAAGCTGTAAAAAGCCAGAAAGTAAACAAGCCTCATTAATTCCAACAAAGGGCAATGTACATAGCTGCCAGCTTCTGTTCTTTTCTTTAGCTTTCCCCCTTATTGTCTAAGGGCTTCATTATCGTAAACAGCTTCACAAATTGCATAATAAATAGAGCTTTAAAATATTTAAAGAATAGCCGAATGGTAGGTAACTCATATTCCATGGAGTGAGTCTTTTTCTTCCTTCTTTCCATTGCCATAGATCCCTCCTTTTCTCTTTCTCCCACTTCACCTTATGTCTCTGCTCCCTTGATGTCTTCCTTGCTCTCTGCTTCTGCCCACCTCTCTGTTTCTCTCCTTCCCTCTCAGCTTCTCACTCTGCCAGACAGCGTGCGTGTGTTCTCAGTGCCTCCAGTGTTTAGCACAGTTACTCTCTGAGCTGTTGGGAAGGAAGAGATTTGGGGTGGAAAATTTAATGAGGTGATCCATAAGCCAGCTGTTTCCCATTTGTATTTGTTTCTTGCTGGAACGAGATAATTTGTACATCCACTTGGCAAACTGAGGGACAAAGTGTCAGAGTCAAGCTCTGTGACATGCACAGACTTTCACATGCTTTTGCTCATGTATGATTTGGGAGATGCAGAGCTGTAGGCCAGGGTCACAGCTAAACTCAAGCTAAGCCCCGTCCCAGGCTATGCCCAGCATAAAGCTGCCAGGAAGAGATCTGCAAGCAGGGTGCCTTTCAGACGGAGGAAAACAGCTTGAGAAAGCAGCTGACATCGAAGAGCACACGCAGCA
The DNA here is from genome assembly GCF_000699105.1 of Pygoscelis adeliae. NCBI lineage: Eukaryota > Metazoa > Chordata > Aves > Sphenisciformes > Spheniscidae > Pygoscelis > Pygoscelis adeliae. The sequence goes on along the minus strand of NW_008824036.1, from coordinate 224,932 downwards.
GTGACAGACATTATTTGCAGAGGTGCCAAATCATTTCTGCAGGCTATTTTGGTTCAGGCACAGGGTAGCGAAACCACGGTCCCTCATAATAACCTATCGTGCTGAGGAGCACCTGGATATGGATGACAATTCATCCAGGGGTGCTCTCCCTCTCTTTTCTTAAGGCTCGTCTGTTGGCCCACACATAATGTTAGAAGATGCTGTATTGTTAGATATGAAGCATCATATTCAGGCATGAATTTATTTTCAAAAGCAAAGGTTTGCAGTCTGTTCCTGTTTGTGGAAAGGTTCCTTTTTGAATGACCTGAACCAAAAAAAGATACAGACTCACCTATGGATACTAGAGACAGCTCTCCCACTTGAGAGAGCTTGTTTTCTTGCTTGCTGCTAAATTCTGTGAAATTCAAACTGGGCAAAAGTGAACATTGCTCAGCCAAGGATTGTTGTATTATTTAACAAGCCTACCCAGAGTTATAATCAAAGTGAAGAGCAACCTGGGAGTAGATGTTTAATATCATGCTCCAGGATTATGTCACACTGTGTGTTAAGGCTAAGATGTGATGTTGGAGATTTGGTTACTCCATATCCACCGGGGTAGGAGTTCATACTCAGGATAATCAGAAGAGGCGATGTGACAGTCTTACTTGTGGCTATTGGCCTCCTGCATAAAGGAAAGCAGGTGCAAAAGTACAGCCGTTCTCATTTTAAACTAATCCAGCGCACATATGTGAGATGAGAGCACCTACACAGAAGTCCTGACTCCTTCCCAAGAGTTCAGGAATGGTCTTCTCTGTGGCTGCTTGCCTGGGCTCTCTGTTTCTGCTCTTTTCATGTCAGCCTATGACACTGAGGCTATGCAGCATAGAGAAACTCCTTCTTTGGTCCGAGGATCAGCCCGAAAGCAATCTGCTATCTTCTGTGGCTCGCCTGCCACTGCTTCAGAAGTTTCCTGTTACATGAGCCTGGAATTCATTCTCTACTACCGTGGCTTGTGGTTAATAGCGCTGCTAACTTCAGCACCGCTGGGATCTTTCCTCCAGCTGGAGAATCACCATGGAGATCCCTGACGTGTCTGTGCACCCAGCACACCTCTTGTCCCTGGCATTAATCCTTTTGCAATGTACCACAAAGTCAGCTTTAGCTTGGAGGAGCGATCAAATAAATATGAAAACTGCTCCCAGAGGAGGTAAATATTCGCTAGACAAGCAGAAAGAAAAGCAATAATATACCATGTAAGCTACTGCCTTTTATTAGCTCAGCTCCCTTTTCTCCCCTTGTAAAGTATTGTTGCATTGTTATATTAATCTTTAGTCTGAAGCAAATTAAAGCAGGGACAGTTGTCAGAGTATTATTAAGAACATCTGTTTAATTAGGGCTGCCTTTGCATCCATTTGAGAGAGAAATGTAACACCCCTGTTCATGCACTCCTGCTGTCTCTCTCCCCCTTCCTACCCTTCCCCAGCTACGTTGCGTGCCAGAGGAAGAACGTGTAGTGAATACAGGAGCACCTGGGGGCTTTATTACCTTCCATTTCCTCTGCTCATAAGAGGTGTCAGTTCTTCCTATTAATGCTGGGGAAGGAGGCGGGGCAGGCAGGGAGGTATAGCTGTCGTGGGGTTTTTTAGTGATCTCTGTCTTGAGAGTCTCTATCCCTACTTTCTTCCCCTCAGAAAATAATTTGGAATTTGGTAAAGAGATCATGAATAACTATTAATTATCATTAGCAATTTGCCATTCCAGGCCAGCCTTTCATCTGGGAATCTCAGAGCAGTTTTACAAATGCTAATTAATTGAGACTACTTCATGAAGTAGTCTGTTAAACTCATTTTACAGGGTAAATCAAGGCTAAGAGATATGAAGCGACTTGCTTGAGTTGAAGGTGGTGCTTCCAGTGGAACCCAGGCTTCCCAGCTACATTTAGCTAGAATTTAGCTTTTTTGTCTTCACAAAATGGTTCACAAAATACAGATTTGCTAATAACGATAAAATACAATGATCTAACAGCAGTCTGCCTGTGATTGCCAGAATTTGAAGGGAGGTACAGGACTGCTCTGAACATATTCTGTTCTTCCTTAAACACTTGCTACTGGTCTTTGTCAGGGTTGTGATCCAGCAAGGCTTTTGCTCTGACCCATTCAAAACAGTTCTTACAATCTTATGCCTGTCTGTCTCCCTTTCTCCATGTATCTCTGCATTTCTGTGTCTTTCCAGATTGCAGCATCTGATTGTCTAGGCACCATTTCTTCTGTATTTATGTAGCCATTTACCCAGGCAGCCAGCAGTGAATTAATCATTATGTCTACAGGCTCAGCTGGGAGAGGTATTGACTCATAGATTCAAGTCCAGGAGGCCAAGAGCTTGTTTGTTACCTGATAAGACTAAACTTCATTTGGGGCTGCCCAAGATGTCACAGGTGGTTTAATGAACTAACTTTGTGAACTATGAAGGTCGGAGCTCAGCTCTGCGCCAGTGCACAGGAAACACAGTTTGTGTATCTGATTGGTCCTATTCTGTTTGCAGCAATTCAGCATGCTGCAGATCACAGCAGTGCAGGGAAGCGCTTGCAGCAAAGAACAGTTACAAATTCACAAGGGTTGAGCGAAACAGAACTAACTTCTCCCCAGCAACCCTTTCTCTTCTCCATGCCCTATCTGTCCCATCATACGTTTTTGAAAACTAGAAATTTCAGTTGAGTCAAGCCTTTTTCTCCGTTTAGCACAGATCATTTTCCCCTAAGAGTATATTCCCTGAAAGGTCTGCCTGTTCAATCATATAAATTATCCACAGACTCAGGCTATCTGGTGAGTTAATCAGGTTTAGAGCTGTCAGGTCACTCAGAAGTTCAAAGCAGTCCATACGTATGTGTGAATCCAAATTCCAGTGAGCAGTCTGAGATATTGTAGTGAGGGCTGTTTTACATGCTAGAAATAGTAAAAAACCCATAAATCCTAGCTGCATTTATAAGTACGTGGAAATATCTGGGGTTTTGGGATAGTCTAAAATATCTGGACTCTGAATATTTGAGGCTTTCCCATCATTTTAAGTATTAACCATATAATTAGGTATTATCTGAGAATTATCCATAAATACTCACCACAACGTGATATTTGCTAAGTAATAATTAGGCTATGAAAGGAACTGAAATAATACCTTTGTCTAGAAAATTAAAGGCCTTTCATTGCATTATACAGCACCATGCCGAGGGGGTAATAGGGTTTAAAATTGCAGTAAATTACAGTTAGACCAAATCTCAGCCCCCTTAAGTGTAAGAAGTTACAGGGCAAAAGAGAATCAGGCCTCCAAAGAAATTTTAGAGTCAGAAACTATGTAGATTCCAGTTCTTTACGGCAAGTTTGAAATCCAGTCAGTGAAAGATGCAGGCATCACAGCGTGCTTTACCATCCAGCTCCAGAGGAGCTGTCTGGCTGTCTTCAGCACGATGGAAGGCCCCCAGGCCATGTTCACACATTTCTGATACCAGGTTAGAAGCTGTGCAGGAGCTTGTCCTGCTGTACGCAGCTCCCTGAGCACTGCACAGAGCCATGCACTGACAGCTACAACATCCCTCACCGATGAGTTGACCATCTTACAAAAAAAAGACAGGACAAGGCATTAGGTCCGTTCACAGGGACAGCCCCTGTGGACCATACCTCCTTCAACATTTTCATTTTAATTGAAGTCCCTATTTTCCAAACTCAGGTTCTTCTCAGAAGTACAGGATTTTTCTTCTCGAAACTTTCACTGTCTTAGATTGGGTGAAATGAGAGCTACCAAGGATGGAAATGATTTCAAAGGGATAGAGTTACATTTTGCTTTGGTTTGCAATGTTTCAAAACTCTCCTGATGAGCACAGCAGAATCTTATGTATTTATTTATCATCATTAGAGTTTTTGAGTTGTACATAAGGAAGACAAACACGCAAATTTCACTGAATTTCGTATTTCTGTTAGATTAATTTCAGAATCACGGAGCACAAGCACATTTAGGGCAAGCGTTTGCTGTATAGGACTAAGTGCTGAGTGTCTCAAAGCAGACTACAAAATTAAAGGAGAATTTAAACATTAGATCATTTGTATTTCAACTTTTCCCTCCCCCCCCTTTGAACAGTGTAAAACAGGGATAGTAACCTTCCACATGAACTCCCATCTCAGTTTTATAAATACAAATCCACTTGTGTTTGTGTAGGTGTGTATAGATAAGCACTTCAAAAGAGATCAGGAGGAAGTGAACAGTTCTGCATGCACAGCAGGGCCTGAAAAGCAAGCTGCAAATAAGGCTTAGGGCCACACAAAGAGCTTTGAAGGTAAAACAAAACCATGAGTAGCTGCTCAGTTGCGGGACACCACGTCTACTGGACGAGGTTAGAATCAGCTTTGGATGAGGATTGCATCACAGAGATAAGATATGGCTGGATACTGTAGTGGCAAACTGATCATAATGCATCTGCAGAGAGAGCTGAATTAAACATGGCTGGGTAAGCTTGGTTCTGAAATTGTCTAACATTTGCATGCTAGAACTTGGAACTTGACCATTAAAGGTAGTATTTAAGGTTGGGTTTTTTTCCCCTTTTTCAATCTGATAGTTTCTTTTAATTTTAGCACTGGTGATCTCTATGTGGTAGAAAAAGCCCACTTCTGGTATCCTGTCTGAAACCCAGGATTTACTAAAAGCTCATTGTGTCCTAGTGGTTGGCGGTTTATGGCTTTGTCAAGAATAAAAGCAGCATTTGACTTTTGGAAATGGAAAAGAGCAAGAGCATATTGCTTATGTGAGGCTTACTTATTCCTCTTCCTGTGTGCTTTGCTTGTGCAATTACAGAACAATTACGTTTCCTCTCCTGTGCAACCAAAACCTCTAAATGGATACTTTGGTACCTGGTGCATTTTGATCAATAATACTTGCTGTCTCTTAGTTACCTGTAGAGAGGGACTATAAATGAGAACAAGCAATACAACAGGGTGTTATAAGCACTGGCATAAGTCACCCTCTGCAGCAGCTGACACTTGACTCCTTTCGCCTTGAGTATGTTTGCCTGGGTATAGCAATGCATTCCTGGTCACTATATTTTGAATAGTGATTTTCTATGGATGAGACCCAGCTTTCATCTTGCTTCTTATTTGATGGCTCCTTGAGCTCTCTCCTTACCCATGAGAGAAAGAAAAGACATTTTCCAGCAAAGAGATGTCTGCACTGAATGGAAATTTAGTCTTTGTGTCCTTTAAACACTTTCATAAATAGATCAGCGCTGATGAAAGGTGCTAGTGCAGCAGTCGTAGCATTTGGAATCCTCTGCAGGAGGGGAACAAAATGAGCAAAATCTCACTCCACACCTTGTACCATCACGATGCCTCGAACCTCACCCTCTGGCCTCTGCAGCTGAGAAATGGCTCCCATTTCTGGTCAGCAGAAACCAGTGGGGTTGAGTTAGTGCCACCTGAAGTGGGGATTTCTTGGTACAGAGACCTGTCTGTTCACACTGGGCTTGAGCCTCGCCAAACTCAGTTCATGCCATTACCCAACTGCCACCAGTCAGTGCCAGTCTGGATTTATACAGGATTGGGACCTGATTATCTCTACATTGGAGCAGGTGACAGGTGGGAGTCTGGCATCTGACTTTAATTTTAATCTCTTTTACACTCACGGTCTGGCAAAGACCATCAGCTTCAGGAGATCCAAGTCCTGCCCTGGTCATTTAGTAAGAGAGAGAAGCTGTGAAATTTTCATACCATTAGGAAATAACAGAGCTGAGGAAAGAAGACAGTTTGGCTAAAAGAAAAGAAGTGCGTGAGGGCATCGATGGTCCTTAAATCTGTGCGGAAAGTGCAGTATAAACATTAGCTGCTGTGCAGGAGGCTGAATCAATTGAAATCTCAAATAGATTTAAAAATGTTTTCATTAAAGTTCCCCTTTCAGCCTTTTTATTGTAGGTTTTAAACTCTAATGTGCAGAGAGGACAAAGTAGGTGACTTAAACCTGACACTGCCTGGTGAACTCTGGCTTTTTATATAGGGAGTCCTCTGCCCAGAAGGCTTTGAAAAGAAAATGTGTTTCTGTGCTCTGATCCGTGAAGGATCTGTGCTGTGTTTGTTCATTTCACAGAAGTAAATGCCTACGTGTTGAGGACAGAAAATTTAAGGACAATGCCATGCTGGTAACATTAAAACTGGCTTAAAACTCTTGTAAATTTGGCTGAGGATGTTTAGAAAACGCAGTCCATATTCAGTGTACACAGCTATACCGGCTTGGACTGTTCAGACTCGCATCCTGCCTAAGTTTTGGACAGGAGTCTGCAAGTTAAAACATACATATTGTAGGACCCGACAGTTGTTAGCTGTTCCTCAAATGTCTGATACAAAGGGCCTCATGCTGGTAAGCCTATGGGCATGTTTATTTTGCAGAGCTCCCTAGGTTTGAATGCTGCAGCCCTGCCCCAGCTATTTGTAACCCGTATCTCTACCAAAGACTGCTTCCCTGTCTGTGGGAGGAATGTTTCACATGAGTGCCCTGTAAGCTGCTTCCATCAGACTCAGCCAGGTTAGTGCAAATGTATCATTTATGCCATTTGAGCTAAGCTGACCGATTATGACTGAAGTGTATCAAGGAATGCTCTCAAGAAGCAATCTGTCTGCTGAGCTGCAGGGACGGTAACTTCTGACAGAAGGGCAATAACAGTGCCGTGAGGTAGGGAGACAACGTCTTAAACTTCTCCAGCTGGTCTGTAGAAGGGCCATCTTTTGGAAAAGGCATTCTGGCATGGATGCCAGCCTGCTGGCTGAGGTTCCTCTGCAGATGCAGGGCCCTCCCAGTGTGGTATCAGTATAAATCTCATAGCAAGTTTTGCCGGTCTTCTTTTGTGATTTGCTGCCATCTCAGCCAGGTTTCCCCAGTGAATTCAGGTAGATAGGTGAGAATTTTTCATTTGCCATTGCAGAAATTTCCATATTCCAGCCATCTGGCCTTTTGGGAAGAAATTCCATGGCTTTACAATGGCACAGCCCTAGTTCAACATCCTCAGTAACCGGCATTCTTTCCTCTGTGGCTTCTCACAGTCCCAGCCCTGGGACATGGGATGCTGCACTCTGCCTGGTGAGCTTTGGGTCTCAGGCTCTAGAATCAAGGAGCTCCGAATCTCTTATTGCAAGACAGAGATCCTGCATGGCAATAGCGAGCAATCGGCACCATCTGCCACTGTGCAAAGCCTTGTAGACTTTTCTGTAGCTGGAGGAGGTTTCTCTCCACTGCCACCTGTATGCCATTTAAATTTAAATTATGTATGTGTCCCCTCTCTGATATCTTTGTTTCCAAATGAAAGGCAGAGATGAGGCAGCAAGATATTGCTGATCTGCCTACCTTTCAAGCACTCTAAATCTGCCGTGTAACATTTGGAGCGGTTCGGGCTTGGTTCTTGCATGGTTCCCACTGGGGCAAAAGTAGAAGTATCCTCCTCATTGGGTCAGACTGCCATTTTACCACATAGGCCATTGAATAAAGAATGACATTCACTCTGCAGTGCATCAGCCTGGGTCAAGTCACAGTAGAATTTTCTATTTTTTGAAATCGCCTTCCCCACCTTATCTCTGTTTTCTGTTTTTAAATTTTAAAAAATCAGGACATGGTACTGAGCTTTAGAGTCAGAGTCCCTGGCGGATTATTAACACCAATAATGAAGAGCACAACTTTACGAGGACGAGGAGTTTGTTAAACTCATTAATTTTATTCATAATAGGGAATTAATGTGCAGAAAGGCAACGCCAGCCTGGCAGTAATTGCTTTTTGGTTTTAAAACGCTAAGTGGAAAAGTTAAAAGTCATTTCCAGCTGCTGCTTCCTTTCTCTTCTCCTTCACTCCCCACTTCCTTCTCTTACTTTTCCTGTCTCTTATTTTTGTTTCACAAGAATTGTTGTTTTTTTCTTCTGCCTCTTCTTCATTATGAGTCATTATATTTCATCATTACAAGACTTTGGTCATATTTCATTGCTTTCCCATTATGTTTTCATAATTCTTTCTCGCAACATTACCGTACAGAGCCAGGCAGAGAATTCAAGCAGCTCAGGTCTATTTCGATGCCTTAGCTCTTGTTGGAGTTAATGAGCAGCCGTATCTCTGGCCACTTTTGGCCTTTGAGCAAGCAGATGCCATTTGTTTTCCCTCTTCCCCCTCACTGAATACACCACTTCCAGGCAATGGGATGTACTGTGATTCAAGGTTAATGCCTTGTGAAAATGTAAATACCATTTCATGCTCTCTTTAAAGTTGAAATAGCTCTTTCTGCTGTAGACTTCAGAATGTGGGAGGAGGTAAGGTTATTGAATAAAACAATTGAAGAGGAGTGCTGACCAGCCTAAAGCTTGCTTAACATTGTCTGGCATTGTGGTCTTTTGTGCTCTTGGAAAGGAGCATCATTCAGTATTTACACTGCAAGGAGAAAATCTGCCATGTCAAGCTTGCCGCTGTTGTAATGCTGTAGCCCTGGACTAAACCCCAGACTTTCTTTTAGGTTTGATAACACTGTCGTAAGTACAGCTTAGTCCTGGACTGAGCCCAGAAGTTCATGGTCTTTATGGTCTGACTCATCTAAGTTTTATGTAGAAGAAGGTGTGTGGTTTGGTTGTCAACATTTCACACACACATGTACCCAAATGCATGCAGTCAGCTTTAGCTTTGCTTGAAGACAGAATGGGAATGGTGTGAAAAGGTCAGAGACAGGCATCACACTTCAATTTGAAGAGAAGAAGGAAGGAGTAAAAAGTTCATTCTTTTAAATTCATTTTTTATTGTTGCAATAAATTTTATCCATTGCCTAAATGCAAGCAGATTCTGAAAAACTGTATGCAAAGTTCCCAGAGCCTTACAGAACTGGAAACTTTAGAGGCAGCTTTGTAGTGCCTTTCTTCCAGGGTGCTAAGGTGATTCAGAGAAAGTCTTGAGAACTGCTCTCAGTCAGACTCGGTCTCTGCTAAGGAGTCTCCGTTTGGGTTTCTTTTTAATTGTCTAGACCAGAATGGTAAGTCTGAAAAAGTCCTGTGACCTAGTTCCAGATGCAGACCTCGTGACTCATCTCAACTGTACCAAAATA
>NW_008824036.1:147331-215770 GCF_000699105.1 Pygoscelis adeliae | reverse complement strand
AAAATCAGTAATCATCCTTTCTTGCTCTTGCCCTCTCCTTCTTTGTTATATCTTCAGTGTGTGTATGGCTTAATTTTAGTTCTGATAAAAGCAAATGACATTTTAATTTTTATAGCATGATTTATTGTCATTTGGGCTTTAATTTATGAAAAAATAATTGAAAAGAAAGAGAGATTTAACCCTGACTGGCATTCTTGATAGCTATGAGCCATAGCTATAAGACTGTAGCTATTTCAGGACATATTTTACTCACCCAAGCAGGACAGGGATATATAATTTTCTGATACTAGTTCTGTGCAAAGGCCTAATTGTTTGCTTGCCGGCTGAAAGAAGATTTGAAAAGAAAAATAAACTGATGATCACAGTAGACATTTTTTCCTACTCATTTTCTGCAATCAAAATGAAATATCAAGGAAGTATACCTGTTGTTTATTCTATTTCTCTGCTCCATCACAGACCTTCTCTGTTGCTTTGTGGTATGACCACTCTGTCTGATAGTCATTGCATTTGATATTCAAGAGTGAGGAAATAGCTGTGTTTCCATCCAGCAAGGTCTACTGGTCTTGGCACATATAAAGATATCCTCACCTGTCCCATGCAGGTGGCACTCCTCATTTTCTACTCCCTGATAGATCCCCATGATTGCAGAGTGCCAGGGCAGAGAAGAAAAGAGTATTGCTACCAGCAGCCATGTCCCTCCTTGCTCACCCTCCAGTCATTCAGGAAGGATGGGGTCTCCTTTCCTTCCTTTGGAAATGATAATTCTGTTCCATATCACCAAAGATTTGTGTCTGCTATAAGTTATAGCTGATTTAGAGAACTCTCTATCTTCTGTCCCTCCTCCCTTCATGCCCTGGTCCTGCCAGCACTATCTGGCAAGTCAGGAAGACTTTCATCTCTAGCTGGCCGCAAGGTTCGCATTTCTGTCCAGGTCCCAAGCAGACGGTGGCTGCCTCATTGTCGGGAGTCATCTATGCCTCTGCCACAAGCAGTCTGGCAGGCCAGAAAATGTGGTTACCAGACTGCCTTTCTAACTCCTGCTATGCTCCTGCTCTGTGAACTGCAAAGGGATTTCATCTTCCTGCAGGGCTATGCCTCTCAGAGCCTGACCAGGACTTGGCAGCATCCAGCAGTGCCCTAGAGGCCCATGAAATAGCACAGACACATTTACCGGCACCTCTTTTGTTCTGTGAAGATGCATATGGTGCTTCATCAGAGGCTAGTCATGCTCTGATGCACGGGTCAAACCCCGATAGCTTGCCAGGATTCCAGCCTATATCAAAAGGAGCAGAGCTGTGTCCCCCAGCCCTTCCGCACCAGCTTGCTGCCCTAGCTGGCTGCGGGAGCACATCCTCTGCTCCTTCTTAATGGAAGGTGACACTATGGCTGTGCTCCATAGCATGACCACGAGGCACTTGGCAGCCGGCGAAGCAGCGTGAGCGCTTGGACCTGGCCCCAGTGTGTACCGGGGCCTAATTGGCACAACTGGTCCTTGAATGCTAATCAGGTTCCTTATTAGCATCACCCAGCATAGGCGCTGGGGAAGGAGTGGGCATAGTAGCAAACAGAAGCATAAGGAGTGCTACCCGAGTCCAGTGGAAGGGTCTAGCTAATCCTCTGTCCTGTCTAAATGGCTGGCATGCGCTCAGCTGCAAAGAGGGATCTTTCCTCTAATGCTTTTCTTTATCTTTTATAGCAGCTGTGGCCAAGCTCAGTATTTATATTAGTTCTTTTTAAAATCCTCTTGGTCTCTATTTTATCTGGTAGTGAATTCCACAGCTTAATTATGCATTTGAAAAAAGTAATAGTTTACCTATATTCATCATAAATGTGATGCCCTTTCCTCATTCCCCTCCTCACTACTTTATTTTATGTATTCACAAGTTTGCGCATCTTCATCACAAGATGCCATTGCAAGGTGGATTTGTTAGGAGGGTTTTCTTTGGTGCCTGCTGTGTACGGCGCAGCGAGCACGTGCCACGGTGAAAGATGAGTATGCACAGGGCTGCAGCTTCCTTTTTTCCTCCCGGTAAATGTGTCTCTGTGCACTTGGTCACTGGGGATTTATGCAACGTTTTCCGTATATGAAAAATGCGATCTAAAGAGAACTTGGCTCCTCTTTCACCTGCAGAGGGAGCTCTGTGAGGGCCAGGGAGACGCTAGCTCTGCCTTTCTGTACAGTTCTGCAGATTTATCACATTTCGGACCCTGGGCTGTTAGTCAGAGGCCTTTTACCAGGACTAAACTCATCTGAAGGAAAAGAATCCCACTACATTCGTTCCCAAGCAAGCTGCCCTGCTTTTCTGTGCTTTAAACATCTTTGAGTAAATTGCTGTCAACGGTATCCTCTCCTTCCCTCCCTCCATAGGGTCTGTCTTGTGAGCACAGCACGGGTGAAGAACAGCGAGCAGATGTTTGGATTTCACACTGCACCTCTCCTCTCTCCCCATCTGCCAGTCCTGGAAGAAGATTTTTCACCAATAAGTGCAATGGGTATTCTTAATGAACAGCCTCTGCTAAACCAGAACAAATGTCCTGTGAATACCAGGGGCAGCTGATGGATGTGTGCTGGTGTTGAGGGCAGGATGCTGGGGAGCTGCACAGATTTCTTGCTTGGGCAAGACAATTCTGAGTTTCTCCAGCTTGTCTTTAGCAGAGGGGGTAGTTCAAGGACCGCTGACCAGAGCTTTGCCAGTTCTGTGAAACTTAACATGACTGTCAATCTGTGACCCCCAGTATTGAAGGACTGATGGTGTGAACCACAGTCCGGTGCCTGATTGTTTGCGGTCTTCTTTTACCTAAGAGGCCAAGAGGAAGAAGCTTTTGGTGTCCTTTCTGAAATGCCCACGTTGTCATGTATCAGGAATTAAAATCCTGGTCCTAATGTCCTGACATGACACCTACTGCATTAAATGCTGATATTTATTTGTGCAGGGAAGGAAGGAAGTGAAATCCTAAACTATATAAGCAGGCTTCTAAAGTGCAATTCTAGCAATACAGTGCAATATTCTAGCAATAGATAAAATCACTGTGCTTTGCATATATTAGGGATGTGGTGATAAACCAGGCATTTAGATAGCCTGAAATTATCAGTGGATTACGCTAGGAAATGCAGCTACTAAAATGGGATCTGAAAATGGAGTGCATTTTTCCAGCTAGCACATAGCAAGGTCCTGGGATGATATAAAGCCATGGGTATGATTTCTTGTCAGTCTGGGCATGTGTTTCCTACAGAAAGAGTCTCCCCCTTTGGAAACATTTTCTCTGATTATGATTCCTCTCAGCAGTTTCTCTCTGACCTTTGAGTTTAGAAAGCCCTTAAGTACCAGAAAGAAGGAAAGCAAAATATTTGTGGTGATAAATTTTCACCCTTGCTGGCAAGTCAGTATTAGTCCTATTTTTGTGACATTGTCAGGCTCTAATGGATCAAAAATGGACCTTGTTTCCAATAGCTTTGACTCCCCAAGCAGGTACCTGTGCAGTAGACCACATTTTGTCTCCAGAATGTAATGAAATGTTGTAAAATTTTATAGACGTTACATGTTTTGTTTATGTGCTTTATTTTATACATTTCAAAGGGATAAAAATGACAGACTCAAAATATGGTGCTTTTGCAAAACTGCACCAAATTGCCAACAGCATCCTAAATTAGAGTACATGTAAATAGACTGTACGGCATTTGGAAAGCCTTGCTGCAGGTCTAGCTTGAGTGGCTTATGGCGTAGAGACATTATTTGTCTAAACAGCTCCCAGTTACGCAGCTCTACAAAGTGGCAGCTGGGACAGCCTCAGCATGGGCACTTGGACTCAGAAAACCCAGTGACTCAGCAGGCAAGTCCTGTGTGGAAGGACACCCGAACTAGCACCATGGTTTTCCACCAGCAGGTGCTGTGCTTGCTGGAAGGGTCCTCCTGCATGTGAGTTAAAGAACCGGCTTGGCTGCAGCCTGCAGACAGCAAAGAGCCCAGCGGACTCTCTGTTGCGACGTGGCTCACCTCAGTGCATTTGCTGTGGTCTGGCTGGATTCCTTCCACTCACTTTAAATCAATCCTGCAGTTTCAGACAGATGTGGTATGTTTTACAGTCTCTGCCAAACTGCTTGGTTGTCTGGCAGTGTGCTGCTGTAAGGTCTACTGCTTGCCATGCCAGTATTGGCTGTATTTCAGTGACAGATGACATTTTCCTAGTGTATGCATAGTTTATAACCAGCTTTTATTAAAGCTTTCTCCTTGAGCAAAAGGACATCTATTAGGAGGAGAGACTGGCAGTGGAATCAGGGGTCTTTGATGCCGTCCTGTTGATTGACTAAGAACGGAGCACATCCTGCTTCACAGAGCACAGCAGGAGTCGAACAACAGAAAGTATCTCCTTTCCTTGCATCTTCGGGTCTCTCTCAGCCAGCACTTGGCCCAAATATTCTCCCTTCACTTCTTTCAGAGCTGTGCTACTGCTGCTAATTCTGCCTCTGCATAGCTTCTCTTTTGGCTTCCTTAGACTTCTTGCTACTCTTTCACAAACATACAAACCATCAAACAAAATAGCCAACGACATGTCTTCTTCTGGGAGTAGCTTGCATGTGCATTTATTTTGGCAGTAATTTTTCTGTTTGACTGATGAAACATACTCATGTTTTCATTCTCTGATTCCATATATATCTGCATAGGGGATAGGAAAGGAGGTGTGGCACATGAACATATGCAGTACATGGATTTTGAAGGAGTGCGGATGTGAATATACATTATTTTTGTATGCATGCGTGCACATATCTTTAGATGCCTCTCAGTCTGTTCCAGGCACAGTATATGACAATACAATGATTTTCTACATATTTGATGCATTTCTGTGCAACATCAATATGGTTTATTCTTCATGTGAATTCCTGTTTTAAACAACCTTTCCTTCCTTCAACCAGTTTGTCGTTTTAAGTTCTGCCTTTCTGTGAACTATGAAGGATAGGTAAATAGGGAGCCAGAGAATGGAGTGAGGCATCTGGGAGATTATTAATATTGAAAATATCAGTAAGCATCAGCCCTTTGATCACAAGGCATGTTTACAAAAGGACCTTTCCACTGCATGAGGACACTTGCACACTCCACCAAGCTAGTTGGCATTCAGTGCATGCCATAGCATCTGGTTCTGTCTCTTGCTCTGTGGCTGTCCAGATAGAGATTGTAAAATGAGTCGACAGGTAGATAAATAAAGAGAGAAAACTGGGCTATCGTCAGAGACAAATGCAGGTTTATGTAGATGCCACTTGACAGGAGGCGGGGAGGGATAAGTCATGTTTGCAGACTGTGTGTAGAGGCATTGCAATTGCACTGGAGCCTGTGGTCCAAAGGGTCTGGGAAGCTGGCTGAGAAGACTGGGAAAGGAGAGGGGAGAGGTGGGCTAAGCGCTGTCAGTTAGCTGGACCTGGAGTCCAATTTCAGCCCTTGTGCCACACCTGATGCCAGCTGTGCCACATCACTGCTGCAAAGAATTTATGCTCCCCCAGGTCATGATCTGATTGTGTTGATGCTGATTATGGCCTCTGGGCTCTTCCAAAACAGAAATAATAGATAGCACCAGTCTGCTCTGTGCTGCATCCGCATCTGGGTACTGAACTGAACCTTCTTCTGAACCATCTCCTTGGGAGAGGGTTTGAATCACTGCAAATCAAGAGCAGAAAAAGAACTGTATGATCACCCAGTCCTGTCACTCCCAGTCTGGTCTGAAAATACTAATACAATGTCTGGGTTTTTTTTTCCCATGGGACACTAGTGTACGGCTCTGATGGCTTTTTTTTTTTTTTCTTTTTAAACCAGGAATCAGCAATATCCAGCAAGACGGTGGATCCACTTTAGCATTTCAGAGCCTTACCCCAGGTATGTTGTGACTGGTATAAAAACACCTGTAGCAGGAGATGGCACGGTGGAATCTCTGTTCCCTGGCTAAGACTGCCGGATGCTAATCACAGTGTAAATACTAATAATTAATAATAATGTATGAGTAGCTATCTGAAACTCTCCCTTGCTCAGTGCCATCCACATTGGCAGGCAGTGGCAGGAGATGGCTCAGTATTTCATAAACAGCATTTGCAAGCTTTTGTTCAGACTCAGTACAGATGTTCAGTTCAGCCATGTTTGTGCCCCTTTTTATTCACTGTTGGCTAATACATGGGGAGAGTCTGGCTGTCTGGGGGGAGTCTGGCTGTTTGGGGGAAGGGGGTTCCTTGTGGTTGTTCAGAGCGCATTTAGAAAGGCAGTTATGGGTAAGGGTGAGAACAGACCTTAGATCGTAAGAGTTACATGAAACCTTTGCAAAAGGAGAATCTCAGTCCCTTACCACTGTGCTCGTCAATTTGTCTGCCACGTAGGGCTCTAAATTGCAGGCTCCCAACATCCCTGCAGATTAGACCATGTTTGGAAATCAGTGAATTTCCAATGCTATAATGCTATGAGAGGAAAATATCCCTAAGAAGAAAAACATCTTAGATTTCACTGAAGTGATCTACACCCTAAAATGATGGGAACAGAAAGTAAGGAGGAGGGACAATTCACCCATCTCAGACGCTGCTAATTTCCGGATCTCTCCAATGACATACGGAAGAAAGGTTCTGTGTTTTTACTTCTGAATCTCTCTATCCCTCTCTCTTACTCACATGAGGTATTTTTAATAGATTTAACCCCCCCTTCCCTTGTCTTCTCCTTACGCACAGAAGCAGTGTTTTACAGGTTTAGGTTCTGTATCTTTCTCGCACATGCAGATACCGGTACGCAGAAATGCACACACAAGCTGTTTTTATAGATTTAGCCCATGGGTATATCTGCCTTGTAGTTGAGAAGGTTCCTATAGCTTTAGCTGGCGTATATAAATAGTCTCTCACCTACACATGTACATGAAAGCATGCTTCTATACCTTTAGTTCTGGTGTCACACAGAAACAGGTTTTGCTCCTTTTGAAAGGTAAGAAGTGTGGGAGGCGGTTGCCTAGCTTTACATTGTTAGAAGTCAAACGAAAAGATCTGCAGAACTCTTTTCTGTGGCAAACCACAGTTTAGCCATAGGAGATGGAAATGCTTTAATTTAGCTGAAATTACTGGACTCAGTAGAGGTAAATGTCATGTATATCATGGTAAATGTAATACCTGTGATGTACAAGAGATCATCCTAGATAATCAGCTGGCTCCCTCTTACCTTCAAAGACAGGCTGTGTTTTCTTTTGTACTGTTTACTTCTGGAAGAAAAAATGCCAAAGCAATAGAAGAATGTATGGTTATAGTATTTGTCTCTCTGCTTTCCAAAACTAGAAAATGGTACTGGAAGCCAAATATGTTACTAAAAACAAAGAAAAGCTCATTTTTGAATAGCAGATAATGTTTTGGTTTGCAGCAACTTTGTTCTCTTCAGGGTTTTCAATTTTCATTAGACCAAAACATGCAAAGCAGTAAGCAAACAAGTGAAAAAAGTATTCAAAGGAAATTTGGGGGGGAGTATTTTCCCCTCAAGATTTTTGTCAAAAAAATAATGAGCATTTTTTTTTTGCCAGCTTGTCCATAGACTTTTGATTCAGTCCTACATTTTTGTACCTCTACTAATGACCTGCTGTAGTATGAATCAAAAGTTTTTTTAATGTTATACCTCTCAAATAATTTTAGGGCATTCTTCATATAGCATTGCCCCCTTATGCCAGCAATGGTCTTACCCATAAAAAAAGGAGCCTTTAGTGGGAGATACTTACATTGGGAGGGAATATAACTACTGCTGAGTGGATGGGCATGAATTAGCTATAAATTTCCTCAAGGGTGAATGTTACTCTAGCAGCATTTTTAGCATCCTTGCCTGACAGAGAACAGGGAGCTGAATAAGTGGTAATATTCTGACATCATTTTAAATGTTCTTAGGGCTATCTCTAGTAACACTGTTTATACAGTTTAAGATCTGAAATGTAAGTGTTACTGTTATCCCAAGATAACATACAATGAAATGGTGTCTGTAGCTGGTGAGGGTTATTTCTGTATATCAAATTATTTCATGCTCCTAGGTTTTCAAATGGACTCTAATTAAATTAAACAGCTTTTTTTTTTTCCCCCTTTATCACCACAGGCAGATTGAGATTGTGTTGCAATTATGGGGGAAGATCTATATTTATAGTGTGGAAAGAATTTGTACAGAAGCCACAGTTGTCTCTCTGCCTGGCATGACATTTTCATTCTGCACTAATGTTGTGTAACCTTCTGGTAAGTAAAACAGGTACAAAGTATTTACCAGCATTGTAAAGACAAAGCTACAGGTCTTTCTGCTCTTGTGCTTCAAGAGAAATATCAGGTATCCTTGCTTGCAGCAGAAAAATACACAAGAAATAATACACTGGTAATATTTGCTGTGGAATTCCAATTACACTTTGGCTTTCATTTGCTATCTCATACGTTTGTATCTGAGCATCTTATAATCTTTCATGTATCCGTCCTCAGAACATCCCTATGAAAAATTGCTGACCTATTTTCCCAGGAGTCACAACAGAGATTGGCAAAAGAAGTTCATAACTTTTCCAATATCAGCCCCTCATCAATTCACTGCTGACAAAGGTTACGCTGGAAAATTGGTTTCCGCCAGCATGAAAACAATGCGATTGGAGGCATTCGGTACTGATGAAAGATGCTCTTTTTGTAACAGGCCTTGGTTAGGGAGTTGTAAAATCTGAGTTCAGTTTGTAAAATCTGTTGTAAAATCTGAGTTCAGTTTTGGCTCTGCCAGAGAATTCCTTGGTGTATGTTCTTGGACAAAGCAGGTCTTCCTCTGCCTCAGTTTTTCCATGTGTGAAATGTACAGCTCTATCTGATTAAGCACCCTCATTAGTGGTCCAGATGCACTGGAATATTCAGGGACGGAAACTGCATCAGTTCATAATTGTGTGAATTCCAGCAGTGCTTTGCAAATAACATTCAGACATACACACGCTGGCCTGGGAAACTTGCCTATCACTGGGCTTGTCAGTTGTCACTGGGCTTTCTCATTACCGTAATCAATACAATTTATGCCCAAAATAATCAATGAATAACCGTCAGGAGTGTTGGGAGCTGTGTATCTAATCTTCTGCTCCAATTCTGATCACTTTTTTCTCTACTGCTTGCACTACAGCTTGCATTGTTATAAAAATGTCTAGAAGTTGAGCATAATAAAATGAAAAAAAAATCCGATTCAAAGTTAAAGGTGCAGTCTCATTTAAAGTTTCCAGAATAGCTCAGCTTATGCATACACTTGGTGTCAGCTTCTGTGGCCCATGCCATTATTACAAAAATATTTTGTAACAAATTTTTTAATACCTAAAAAATAAGTATAGATGCAGAACCCAGGTTCTTTGTGACTTTCTAGTGATAACAATTCAGATTAAGGAGAAATGAGAATTAGCCACTGAATCTGTTGCAGCAAACAAATTATAATATTAAAATGTGCCCTTTTTTGCTTTGCTAGTATTTCTTTAACAAGCTGTGTTTTTGAGCCTTCTGCCAATGCTCCACAGTTTCTCAGCGAATTGCTCAGTGGGCAACTGGCTGGTCAGCTCTCAGATCGTCTTTTAACGGCAGGAGACGAATGTACACCAAAGCTCTCCATAGCTGCATAAGCAATATACATGATCTGTGCACACAGAGAAGATTTGATGTATCCCAGCAGTGCCAGATTCTCTCTGTGTGTGCAGATCAGGTAAACTATCCATGTGCAGTCAAAAAGCCTTTATCCTGCTCCCTGTTTGGATTCAAGGAGCACTTTGCAAAAAAAGGCTGCTGGGGGTGGCTGCTACTACTTGCTCATCTAAACAAACACACGCTCATTATGCAGCAGGAGGGAAGATTGTGGTTCACCATGACAGTTCATTTACTCTGACACCTGAGGGACCATTTAGAAAGAGGGACATCAGAAGCAGGCTTTTTGCCCAGAAAATTGTCTCTCTGTGATATATGGCCTGCATTCACAGGTGGAGCATCTTTGCCTCAGGGAACGGATATCTTTGAAGAACAAAACAACTGTAGTTTAAAATCATTTTGGGCTTGGCCCACAAAAAGGCATAGGGATCACGCATCTGATCTTCATGCAACTGATCTTTGGGAGCCCTTGTTCTTCTAAGTGACTTGCCCAAAGTCCCATGACAACTTAAATTCAACACTGGAAATAGGAGCTATGTGACCTTGGCAGCTGCTGTAACTAGTAGGCAGAGCCACACCTGTGGTTTGATAAAACCAAGGATGCTAAGCAGTAGCCCTGGCACTGTGCTCCTGAGGCAGCCTCCCCTGTGTTTTCTGTTCAGCACGAATGGTATGTGGGCAGAGTTGTAAGAGACTGGCTGGGCAAGAAGGTGAAGGCACTGGCTCTCCTTTTAACATCCGGAGATGAGGATACTTCCAGATGGTTGTATGAGCTTTCCAAATAGAAGATTCATGGTCATGTTCAACTCATTATTCGCATCCAGAGAGTTCTGGGACATCTTTCAAATGCTGCCTACATAAGCAGTAAATTAAAAACCAGTTAAGAATGAGAAGACAGAGGGAAATGATGCCAGGTGTGGAAAGCAGTGGTCTAGGTCTGTTTAAACTTGATACTCTGCCTATCACACGTCATCTGATGCTGGCTGTAAAAACAGCGTGCTTGTGCTCAGGGGCCTCAAGGTAGCAACACTGTTGCATGTCTGAAGCAAGCGGACACCTGGGCATTTGCAGGCAAAGTACTTCTCGAAGAACATCTCTCCTGCCTCATACCATTCATCACAGAGCCAGTTCTGTCCTCCAATTTAACATTACTTTCCTTGCTGTGCATCCACAGGAGCTCTCCTGGCTTAGGATTTCCTAACCTAGCCAAGGCACTAATATTATGAATCCAGTCTCATTATTATTAGTGTTATTCAGTGTGATCATTTTTATCACTGTTGTGCTTAGAAGCCACTCCCAAATTCCTGGTTTTGTTTTGCATACCTAGTAAATAACAGCACCTTTCCAAAAATCAAATGTCCCAGGTAATCCAGATGAAGCAGGTCACCACTGCAGCATTTTGCATCTTTCTTGCAGTCTAGTCCGTGTAACTGACTTCTCATGTCAAGTCCTGGCCCCGCTGAAATCAGCGGGAACTTTGCCACAGGCATCAGCTGGACAAGGATTTCATCTCTAATGTACTGAGTGTGATCCAGGGTAGTTAATGACACTTGGGTTTCATCTTCGTTCAGAGGGGCTGAATTTATTTATGTGTTTGTTTGTTTATTTTGAGTTTTGCTAATGAACAGGTGGCCTCTGATTCCTGACTCCTCTTTGTAATGAAGCCATTTGCAAATATACTGCAGAATTGTTTACTAAACACAGTTTACCAAGCTTTTGGAATAAAAACTACTTAAGATGTCCAAGAGCTCCGGCTGGTGATGTGCCTCATACGATCTGTTTTTCAGTGATGGATTATAATTCCAAACACGACACTACTTATTCCACTCTGTGGAGTCTAATTAACTGTCAGAAATGCATTGTTGAAGGGATGATGGATTATACCAAGGAAAACATTAATGAAGCTCATTCCAGGCAGCCCATGTGAAGACCACAGCTGATGTCACTGGCTGCATGGAGAGTCCGTTCCTTTTGGTTTCCAAAGCCTCAACCAGGGAGAACCTCAACCGCCTGTCAATCCCACCCAATTAAGAGCCCATTAGATGCACCCTTTTCTTTCACTGTCATGATCAAGGTGATTTTTGTCTTTGCAACTAGCTAGCTTTACCGCAGAAAGAGAGACTGTGGAAAGTGAGCAATGACTATCTAGTAGTCACAGTATGACTTTATTATTCCTGACCTGGCAGTGCTGCCCACTAGCAGAGCAGGTGTAAAGTGGCCAAGGTGAGAGAATAAACTATGCTTGGCAATACACGCTTCCTAGAAGGTTGGGACCTGCCTCCTTTTGTGGAGTTGGGGACAGCTGAAAAATCTGAGCTCTGAAGAAGAAACAGAGCATTTGTCTTTTCATGCTACCGTGTGTATTCTGCCACCTCAGGTGAATGATATCCCACACAGTGACATCCAGCTCTGCAATTGTCATTCTGATCTGAGGCATGTGTCTTCTCCTCCTGACTGTGGCTTGAAGACAGCCACCTCCAGTCTGGGAGCAGTAAGCTGACGCTGGTGTCTCCTTCCTGTCTGTGTGCAAAAATCTTGCAGGATCAGCTTTTCTCTGCCTCTCTTCCTACTGCACCATCCCCAGCAGAAACAGTACAGACCTGGTAGCAGCCTGCTGTGCTTCCTCACACAAATTGGGAAGTTATTTGTTTCGACATTGTCCTGGAGAACAGTCTTCCCAGTGGTGAGAGCTCCAGTTTCCCAGACAGCCTGCAATGCCTGATCCTCTCAGCAGGGAACTGCTGGAAACAGGGCAGAGAGCATCCGTTCAGCACTCAGCACAACTTGTCTCCTGCTGGCCAAGTCTGTGCCATCTGCTGAAGAGAGAAGAGCATTTCTCTCCAGCCACTCCCCAGCCTTCAGGTGCCAGTTCAAAGGCAACAGCAGTAAATGTGACAGCATGTAATTAAGTGGGAATGGATACCTGTGTGAATGCAGCAGACAGGGGTGAACATAAGATGCTGGCAGAATTCTTCTCACCTCATCCTGAGCAGATGGCACCAGATTAGCCCTTTTTTTTTTTTTTTTTTAACCTTTTAAATAATGAAGCAGCAACCTGGTGAAAATAGCCCCGTCTGGGTCATATAATCCTAATCTTCCTTAGGGTTAAGTGCAGATTATCTCACCATGGACTGAGGTAAGAGCATGGTCACTGGCACACAGAAATTGCATGGCTGGAAATCAATTCTGTTAAGTGACTTCATTTCCGCCCATGTTAAATCTGGGATTAGAAATGCTCCCTTCTAGCTGAAGACCTTTGACCGGAAACCTAAACTAGTGGATATTCCACTGCTGCCTTTTTTTACCATTAGCCATTCTCTCCCCGCTCACCAAATCTGCAACAGTCTGGAAGAACAAGAAAGAGCCTTGCTCTAATTTTAGCTGAAATCACATTTGCCCGACCTCGGAGCTGGCTCTAGGCTTGTAAGAGGTCGGGTCAGAGTTGGTTGTGGACTGTTCTCTGTTTCTACTCAATGGCTTGTCCAACTACTTAATTTATTATAGTGGGATGCCCTGGGTATTGAGTCTAGGACTTGAGCCTTCCAGTTTCTCCTTCCAGTCTCTGCAGGACCAGACTGTGAAAGACTGTGGGTACCAAGATAGGAAGGGACTTAAGGGTGATGTGGTAAAGTCAGACTAAAACTGGTGGGATTACATAAAGCATGGAGAGGTTTACACTATCAGGAATTATATCCTATTAGACTACAGGATAATCCCAAGAGAGGTGGCAGAATGCGGCAGACAGTTTAAACCAAATTGCTTATACCAGCTTGTGAATACTGAAAGATAAAAGGCAGCAGATAAATTAATTAAAAATCCATGGTTCAGACATGCCTCTTACTGTCCGTGGAATTCATGAGGAGAGAGAACAGTACAAAGCGAATGGAGTAGCACAAGGGCAAGGCTCCTAGCGGGTTTTTTTGGCATCTGATTATGTCAGTTAATTTAAGCCAAAGACACTGCAACACAAAAAACATTCCAGCAAACAAGTGTCTTATCTGAACAAGTAATTTTTCCCTTTTTTTATGACTGCATTTATCAGACAATCTCTGAAATAAAGTTCACCTCACTTATATCTCATCATGAAGACTCAGTGTCTGCTGAAATGAAAGCAATTAATTGAGGTCTTTTACAGAGAGTCACATTACTTTCTCTCATGCATCGTTGAGTTAATTATTTAATGACATATAAATCCTAACGGTTCAAAAGGTCTGGGGCTGTGCTGGAACTACATCGCAAAGCTGTCTTTCATCCATCTTCTCTCACAGAAGAGCAACTTCCACTTTCTTGTGAAGAAGTAGCTATCTCTTTGAAATATTGTTGTGGCAGCCATCAAAAGGTGCAATATGAAATGTTTATTCACACACAGATACCAGATATTAAATGAAATGAAACATATGTGATTGCCTGTTTGTTATTCCCCTGTTAAACTCTAAAGACATTTTCCTATCACTCTCTCTTGTTGGATTAGCTGTTGAACAGTATGCATCTGTTTGATGTAGTGTGTTAGTTTCATTAGATAATATTTCTCATTAAGGAAATATCACAAATTAATTAATTTGTAAAAAGAGTGAACATTTTGTTAATAATGCTTTGGATTTATTTGGTACCTTTTATGTAAGAATCTTGGAGTGCTCTGCAGAACTGAATTAATTAATGATGAAGTTGCATTTTCTATCGTGCAAGTGTGATCTTGGCACCTTTGGGACTAGAGCTTTTTGTTTGTCCTTTAAACAGGGTATTTGGACCCATCCCTGGCAGATGCTGGGTACGACCATCACTGAGTGAAGCAGGAGCTCACTGACCCTTTCATGGCCTTGGGCACACCACATTTTCATCTCAGCGTAAGTGTACTGACCCTTGTCTTGCAGAATCTTTCTAGGGACACTTTCCGAGCCATTTTTCTGGGTTCCTTCACTGCCCAGAAATGTCTTCTTTTTGTAAATAGCTAGACCACAGTGAGGGTATGGTTTCTGCTAACGTCCCGACCTGTTCAAGTGATGCAAGGCTGCTGGGAAAGTGGATTGGAAAGAGTTGAAGTCCTAGCTCCCAAGGTAATAGTAAATGCTCAGTATTCAGAATTGCCATATCACCTCTGTATCCTTGGTCTGAACACTGCTGTGCGAGTACTTTCCCCTTCTGTCCCTAAGTATGAAAGGTTCCTTGTGAACAGTTTAGTTTGGATATTTAGCCTGTGTCATGTTATGCTTTGCTAAGTATGTGAACGAGATCTGCAGACAAACTGAGCCCACAGGCTGAGATTAGGCTTGATTTCGCTTCCAGTGGCAGGGAGATGCTCTGAGCTTGGAGCGGGGTATCTCATATCCTGCTGCCAAAAAAAGTGAAAAAGCACACATGGCCAGTATGAGTTTCCCTGAGATAATCTTCTTTCAGCTGACACTGGCTTCTTCTTATTTGTAGCCATTTTGTGAATGGGATTGAATGCTCTGTTTCACAAAAAAGAAATGGCTGTTTCTCAAACCCTTACTCCAAAGGCTAGAAACAATCATTCTTCATTGTAGACCAACCTTTATAATGTGTAAATTATCTTGTGTCCATTACAATCAGTTAAAAATCTAGCATAGATAACATCCACTGTGGCTGGGGAAATTCAAGCACATTTGCAAACATCCCTTGTCTGCAACGGAAACAATAGGCTGGGCACAGCTGCCTGGAAACAGCTCAGCCACCAGTGAACAGCTGCAGCTTTTGCAGTGCCTGCTTTTCTGAGGGATGACATCTGTGAAGGTACTGTGGCAGAGCATCCAGACAGTTTTATGTGAGGAGAATACTCTCTACGTTGAAATGGTGCATAAAAGCCCAGGCACCTTTAGGAGCTGCTCTGGACCTTTACCAAAGAGTTAAAGGTGTTCCGGAGATCTGTTGAGGCCATGTTGTTCTGTCTTACATGATCTTGGTAGCTCATCTGTTTTGCAGCTGCAGAGGCACTTTAATACATAGGCTGCGTGCAATGGAAATTGAAGATGAGATGGGAAATCAGCCAAAGAAAAAAGCCCAAGTTTCAATACGAAAAGCACCCAGAATTTCAAATGCCCACCAGAGCAGGATTTTTTCTAGTGCCAAGAACATGTGCTAACACGGGGGTAAAACAGATAAGAGGAATGGGGCTTGGAAGAGGCTGGCCCTGATTGTCTTCTGACTTGTGTCAACCCCTATGCTGGAGTACACGTGTTGCTCTGGGAAGGGTAACTCCAGCCACACCGTGTTAGTGGGTCAAGGAGTCAAGCCTGATCTCCTGGAGTGCAGGGACTCCTGGGTTCTCCAACATTTTTTCAGTGCCTTTTAGTAAAGAGCTGTCGCAGCCTAGGGGGGAGCTTTGAAAAGCCTTCTACTTAGGGGCCATTCTGCATGCACGTCAGCTGGCATTTCTGTTCCCTTTGCTAACCATGCTGCAGGGGCCCTCCACATGAAAACGGGAGCTGCGTTTCTCCAGTGTTCATAATTTCTGCAACATCTACTCCCTCCTCCCCTCCCTACCCTATCTGAAATGAGGGCTTTCCACAGTGGTTGAAATCACAAAGTGCTGAAGAAGGGTCTGAGTTGTCTGAAGTGTCTCACTCTGGGCAAAACTGAGAAGAGGCAGCAAGAATCCAGGAAGAAACGCAAGATTTTTCTAGGTCATTTGTACCTACTTGAAAATGACAAAACACAGAGGTATGCCTGCAGAAATTAATGGGAAAAAAGAAAAAATCCTTCATGGCCGTGAAAGACAAAGATGCCACCTGTGAATCAAGAAATCTTTGAACTGCCCATCTCTGGAGGCTGTGTTGGGGAGGTATGCTTGCCCTCTGGTTACACTTTCTCCTTCACGTTTGGTTTTACCCGCTCTGAGACACAGTATCTTTGGCAAGGTGGATTTTTAGTGGGATTTGGTAAGGCTCTGCAGACAAATTGAACCCTTCTCCTTCTTCCACTGAAAATGCTAGCAAATCTCTCGCAGTCTTCAACAGAAGTATCATGCTTTAACCCTTGCTCAGAAAACTGCAAGGCAGTGATTGCCACACCAGGACTGATTCTACAACAGAACATTTTCCAGGGCATGTTTATTAATAAAAATGCTTTTCCAAGGACCCCTGCTACTAAGAGATCAAAGAAAAAGCTTAGCTGATACAAAGACAGTTGAAGGCATACATGTCAAAATGACTATGAACAGAAATTAGCAAGGAGAGTGAGCACTACTCTGAAAATAATTCATATGCCTGATATAACAAGAGCTGTGCAGTTTTATTAATTATTCCTAAAGCAGTTTTTAGGAAATACCCTTTTTTACCTACTTGCTTTCTGATTCCTTGTTTCAGCTGCAGCTAACAGGTTCTCTTCGGTTTCCTTTCCTCAGGGAAGGGGCTGTAATTGAAAGAAGGAGGAGAATGAATTAAATAGATCCACTTTGAAAGTGAATTGTAGCTTTTCAGGTTTCCCAAACTCAGACAAGCTGCCGATGAGATAAAGCTTTTGCATCTGTGGGAGAGAAAGAACTGGATGGCCAGGCCAGGAGAACCACTTCCAATACATTTCAGCCACACTTTCTAAATTAAGTGTCTTAAAGATTCCATTTGGATTCTGTCAGGCAGTTTCTGGGTGTTAATTAAATACTGGCTGATTATGCAAAACATATTTATGGGGATACTAGACCTGCTGATGCCTCTAGGAGTATTTTATAACACATCCTACTTAGAAATAATTTTTTTGGTATTGATTCTCCTGTACTCTTTTTTCACTTATTTTAAGAATATTATCATGAAAAGAAAGATGTTCCTTTCTTAAAAGTTTTCCTGCCATAACTTCCAAATTCTCTGCTTCTTAGTGGATGAGTAGGAGACCGCGGGTGATAAACCATAAACTCAAGTTAGAAATATTTAGACTGTGGAAATGTAGCCATTTCAATTAAAAAAGAGACATATGAACATTTTCTTCCCTTTTGATTTGTGGGGCTAGACACACATTTTGCTATGAACAATCATATTTTTATTGTGAATGTCAGCAAATTAATAGTTAAAAGCTGGCAGAGAGGATTAGAGATTCAGTGGCTCAAAATATTCGCAAAACTCTCTGCGGCTTCCCTGCAGGAAGTGTGTGTGGAACTCTGGCAATTTATCTTAAGAATATAGCTCCTGTGATTATCACTGTGATGTTTCGCTGTCAGTAAACAGCTGAGATAACTAGCTCTTCTTTTGAAGCTTCTGCATAATTTTTGTCTGTCTGTGGGTAGAGCAGGAGCCTTTGCATGACTGTGATCTTACAGAGGACTCCTGGCTTTCTGTTGTGCTGAACTAGTGACACTGCTTATGCTGCACCAGTATGTGAGATCCTTGCATAATTCAACCCTAAGGAGTCTGTCTAAATAATACTGTGTAATATACCATACAAAGGACCTCCAGATTTGACTCATACATAGGAAATCCAACATAGCACCAACATTTTGCTTCAAACTATTAAAGCTGAGATTAGGAACACACTCGAAAAGAACAGGAATGGCAAACAAATATGACCGAAGCTCAAATAGATCAAATACAACTCTCTTAGGCTGGCATTTGCCCAAGAAAGCGAGATGAACAACTTTACTTTGCAAAAAACATCAAAGGTCATCAGAGACACGGTTTAATGTTGCTTCAAAGGAAGCATGACCTCTTCTGTAAGTACAGGTTCCTTGAACATCACATTGCACTGCAGATGGCCTGGTTCTGGGTCCAGATGAGCAATGCAACCGGCTGAATCACAAAGACAACTTGATATATCATCATTTGGCTTTTATTTAATACACAATAACATTGCCTCTAAGCCTAAATTAATTGCACAGTAGTACATGAGTCACTTAATTGTAATTGTTATTACCTTAATTTCTACAATTACATGGATAAACAACTGTACTTCATTTTCCAAGTGATGTGGCTTACATTTATAGCATGTTTTCTTTCTACCTTGCACATTTCTCATAGCAATTCTCTAGAAAACTTACATAATGTAAATCCTCCCTAGCAGAGGATTCTGAAGCACTGTAACACGTTGTGTTAAGAACTTACCCTGGGACATGGTGACTGACTAACACCAACCTGCCCTACTAGGCAACAACTCCAGCTAGTAGCTGAGGAACCAGTGTCAATAGCTTACACTCGATTGTCTTCTTTTAGTGGCTGTACCCCACAGAGAGGTTTATAAATCCATTGTGCCGTCAAATGTATAGCTTTTCCAGACATTGTCCTTTGTTTTACTTTGAATGGTAAATATATATTTTGTAGATCTCCTGGTCCTGGGTTCGGTTCTAGTAGATGATTGAGCCAGGAGCAGTGTTTCCTCGTGACTGAATGGGACAATGCCCTTCCAGCAGCAGAGCTCTAGAGATGCATCACAGCTGCTGCACACATGCAGCTCTGTAAGAGGAGAGTTCGCTAATAACTTTAATTCCTGTACTCTCCCTTCAAGCTACAATCCCTTTAATTACAGGCCTGTAATATTTTTCAGTAGTTCTCACTTCCCAGCAAATAGTTTGGCTAATAGTAACTGTATTGATGGGCCCATCTACCAGAGCAGAGAAAGAACCAAAGCTCATAGATTTAAAATGAATAGAGTGTTTACCTGTACATCATTTTAATGGATGGCGAAATTCATTCTCATGATAGACCCATAAACGTCACTTTCTGTCTGCCACAGCAAAATACTTGTGTAACAAATGGCACGCTGCATTAATACCCAACAAAAGGACATTCAAAGCAGCTTGACTTGCGTTACACACGCTAATAAAGGCTCAACCTAGGATTTTTATTCATTCCGTTGGCTCAGGGAGCAGCAGAAACACATGGGTGGAGGTACAGCAACAAGGAAGATGAATGATATGAAGACAAATAAACCAGTCTGGCTTCCCAGAAATGATATCTCTTTGTTGAGCTTGGGTTTATTCCAGATGCTCTGGTAGAAACAATTCTTTTTTTTTACCTGTAGCTCCCCCTGCAATTTATACACAACTGGCTGTCAGTTTGCTCAGCTAGCCTGTGCTCCAAGAAAACTCTGAGATTGATCAGTTTCTTACATTCAACAGTGGAAATAGACAGTCACATCTCTGAAATCCCAGTGTCCAGGGAGGCAATGAAATCAAAGCCCTCAGATTGACACAGGTGCGCATGAAAGAAGAAACATAGCCCTTTGTTTCTTTACATCCTGATTTGCCACAGTCTTTTAGGACCACAGCAGTGTCTTTGTGCATGTCTGCAACATACTTTGGATGCTGTGGGCAGTATGCAAACAGTAAGCATCAAAACATACTCAGCCTTCCTTTTGTTTTCCAGTGTGTCTGTGTAGTTTCTACCCAGGAAAACCTTTTCTCAGGTTCCCCTTCCTGGATTCCCCTGAACTGTGGAGTGGTACAGACACAAAAGCAGCAATACTGCTCATCAGCCTCTCCTAGGCTTGGGGGCTGGCGTGCAATGTAGCAAACAGCATCACTGTTGCTCAGTAGGGAAACGACCACAATCACTGCACCGGTACTCCGCTCTGTTTCTGTCCTATTGCTTTTAAAAAAATGCTGTTTGTCTGCCTCACAAATCCATACTGATGTCTTGAGAGAGGCCTGTGGAATTTCAGAAAGGTGAAACCAAAAGAATTCTTTAGAATTAAAAAGGGTTCTTTAGCAGTAACTCAAAAACTATGTAGTTCTATAGAGATTACGTTCTTTCTATACCTGTAAATCATCCACTAGACTTTAATATAGAATAATGTCTCGTATAAGGGATTGTAAAAGTAGGTTGAAAATGTAGAGAAAAACAGACTCTCTCTCTCTATTAAGTTTCTCATAACCAGCTGTGTTCTCGGTATTTTTCATGTACTTATCACCCTGTGATGGAAAGGGCTGGATGTTTCATGAGCTATAAACAGTCTCACCACCACTTTGTGTTTGAGGCTCTTCCTAAGAATTAAGTCCTGTGAAAGCTTTCTTGAATCAGCCCTTTATCATTCAAGAAAGGTGCCTACCTAAAGAGAACACTCACTCTTTGTGCCACCCAGCCTTTCCCTGGCAAGCTAGGTGATAAACTGGGAATGGGGATGGATTAGGAATCCCTAATCATGGGTGCCCAAACTAACTGAAGTGTGATGCTTTCCTGTTACTCAGTAACAGGAAAGAAGGTTAACAGGACCGGAGTGACTGAATTGAATCATTTAATTCATAGAAAGCTCTCCCCTCCTGCCCCCCGCCAATTTTCTGTTATACCTTTGGTTTCTTCTTTCCTCGCTTCGGCTTACTTTCAACTTCCCTGTATCTAAACTTTGAAAGGGTAGGCCTCCTGCTATTAAAAAATGCTGCAGCTCAGTTTCCAAGACCTGCTCAGCTCTGTCAACCAATCTAAATGGTTAACTGGACCTGGATGGACTATTTGCTAATTTGAGTTTTCTGTGCTAGAGAAATGTTCGTTAATTTGCATCTTCCGATATAAATATCCCCTGGGTACCAGTGCTTAAAGCTACAAACCCTTTTACAAGAAGAAGCTGCTAGGGACAGAGCTTGTGTAATGCAGAATAGTTTTCCCCTGCTTGCCAGTTCCCATGATCAATGGCCATTTTCCTCAGCCTTGGCTACAGCTCAGATGGCCTCGAAGCATCCAAAAGGGCAGTGTTGCTCAGTATTTGGATGGAGTCATATCTTAGGTCTCCATCAGAAAGCCAAGAGCATCTGTTAATCTCTTGAGCACTATCACTGGATCAGGATATATGGCAATTGACAGGCCCTCAGTGGAGATGCAATCCGAAGCGTTCATCTGCTGCTGCTGCTATTTTCTCTTGCTGAGCTGTTGTGCGAATATGTTTAAGGCAAATACCCTTGCTCCACTCTGATGGCGTCTCTAGCTTTTTATGTGAGGAGAGTGGTAATTCCATAGTGATATTTCAAGAAAGCTGGTTCTCTGTATTTAAGAGCTTTGAATTGTGAAGAGAAAGGGAAAATATAATCTTCTTACATTATCATTAAAGGCATCAACTAATCCTGCTGCAAAAGGTGTGATTTGCTGATCGGAAAGAAAAAATTTCTGCTGCATGGGAATACATATCGTCAGCTAATGAATACTTCTTCCCTTGTTCCTCGAATGCTTCTCTGTGTCTGATAAATTCTGTATCCCTGCCTAGTTAATACAGAATCCCCACATAGCAAATGCTATATCCCTTTCTCTAAATATTTTCTCTTTTTCACTGCTGTGTAAATTCAGCCTGCATAAAAACAACAAACTAATGATGCTGGGATATAAACTTGCTGCAGATCAGGCAAGAGGTGGCATAGTCAGGTGGGCTAATCATCAGACCATCGAGGGTCACACACTCAGTTTTTAATTTTGTTGCTAACTTGATCTGCTGCCTTAGGCAAATCACTTCACCTCTTTCTGCTTCATGTTATACCCATAGGGAAAATAAACATCAGTATATCCAGCTCTGCTCCACTCCTTTTAAAAACAGAAAAGAAGAAAAGACCTGGGAAGAAGCTTCTAGGCATTTAGTTGTGTGACAGTGATCTCTGTCTGCCCTCTTGTCCATGGCAGGATGAGGGAAGGCCTAACTGTTGATTCCTCATTTTTGAAGAGGGACACCCCAGCAAGTGAGCCATGAGGTGGGACTCAGTTGTGCGAACTCCCCAAAGAGGAAGAGGGATGTGAGCAAGGTTAGTGAGCTTCTGGGCAAGAGGATTTATGGTGGATAGAGGAGCCAGTTTGCTGACAGTACATTTTTTTCCCCATGATATGTTTTGCTACTATTACAGGTGCAAATTGGCTGGATTTACCTTGCTGCTGTGTCTTTACAACAGTTCCATCTACAGACATGCAGCAGATTGGCTCTGTTGATAACATGTGCTGCTTCCCTTTCCTAGTGTCCCAGATCTTTGTACAGAGATCAACCATTCTCTGGGCCTTGAGCACTCAGTTCTGCAGTGGCTTCAAAAAAGTGTTCCATGATTTGGATGGACTTTGCATAAGGAAAAATCTGAGCTAAAATGTTGGGGAATGGCTAAAATGGTATTAATAGAAATGGAGTTTCAGGTTTGGTGCAGGTTGTGCAGAAATGTGAGTCAAAGCCAAGAAATGCCTGTAGAGGTGTGTGGGCTGGGGACAGTAACAGAGGATTTTGTTCCAGGGAAAGGAGGTTTCACAACTAGAAAGTACATACAAGCAAGATGAATGCAAAGGGGCTATTACTTAGAAGGCTGGAGGAGTTGAAGAATCTAATATGCAAATGAGAAATATTACATTAAAAAGCCAAAGGCTCATAGGGAATGGCAGTTCTGCGACAACAGCTAGAATTGTCTTGGACACGTGGGTTGACCATCACCAAGTGCAAAGATACAACTAGCTTCTGACATTGCTGTCAGCAGACTTGAGGTTTGCAGCCAGCTGGCAGCAGAGGGTAAGTCTCTTATTTTAACATTTATTTTGTGCCAGTGTTTTGCAGTGCATCTGAGTGATTGCAGCACTATTCAAAAATGAACAAAATTATTTTGGATTTCCCATTTCTTATCTGGTTTTTTTTTCCCTTAATGACTTGCTTTTAGTTAATGAAACATCCTGCTTCTTAGGAAAGAAAAGAATAGACCATGATTTCCAGCCAAATGTGTATGTGTTTGCCAGTGCCTGTCAGCATAATACCCCATTAAAGTTTGTGCGTGGATCTGGGCGAAGGAAGCTTATTGCAGGATCAGGACCTGAGACTCTTCACTTGTCTAGACTTTTTCATGTGTGATCTGGAATTTGAGTTTAGGGCTTACTTGTTGGCCTTTTATCAAGATGTGTGAAAGTTTCAATTACTGTCAGTAAACTGGGTGGACATGCCGGGAACCGAACTAAGAACACAGAGAGGAAATCAAACTTTCTGGAGCTTGGACTCCACAGCTCTATCTTCTGTGGGGTGGACACAGATGACTGGTATAATCCTGATTGAAAAGTGGGTAACAATTGTGATTTAAAAGGAAAGCATCCTTTGTTAGCTTTTGTGGATTTTTTAAAAGCTTTTTTATCCCACATGTGGGGAGAAAAAGAGGAAGGATGCCTTTGAATAGCAACTGTGTTTTGGAAACATTTTTAAGATCCCTTTAATACAAGCTACAGCGTATTTCTAGGCAGTATGAACTGCTATTATATTAAAAATGTAGCAGTGGTGTTTTATGAAGGGGAAACATTTTTAATGCAAAAGTAGTGCTATTTTAAAATTAGTTTCTTTTATGAAATGGATGAGGTGGTTTTATTAAAAAAGACCATTTGGGAGGGAAAACTGTGGCTATATTTCTGTCCTATAGTATAAGGCAAATCTGCATTTTTCCCCCACCCCCTTTTTTGAAAAGCAGGGGCTAGGCTCTGATAATTTGGGTTTTCTGTGGCTCTGTCTGCATAGTTTAGGCTCTGTCTGCACACACAAATGCTCTGCAGTTTTACATGACGGGTGTGGTAGTAGCTGTTGACAACAGTAAGGTGTTTCTTTGGCCCAAATATAGACTGACATTGTGGAAAATGCTTAGGCAAAGTTTGCATTTAGGATAATTGTAAATTCTTCCCCTTCTCCTCTGCTGTGTAGAATTTGCTGTGATAGCAAGTACCCAGTACTCCAGGGTAAGGAGGGGAGCAATCAATATCAAATGTATTGCCACCAAGTTCAGGGTGCACCTCTCTCTCTGGGAACCACTCTGTGTCACCATTGCTAGGATCATTACCAGGTCCTTGGTTCTGGTAGCAAAGGGCTTTGCATCAGCCCTGAAGGGGGAAGCGGGCCTTGCGATGGCCCAGATCTTGAGCCACAAAAGTGGGTATCATTGGTGATAGTTATCTGGTGATGAAGCCGGCACTGCGTTCCTCCTGCAAGAGCCACAAGGCTGGATGCTTTTAACTCAGGCATGGTAATTTGCTATTCTTGCTATTGCACAGAAAGAGAAGGCTGCACAGCAGGTGGTTGGTGCAGTTAAGGTGGTTGGCTAAGGCTCCCAGTCTTAGCCACAGGTTCATCCTTCCTGCCAAAGGTATGCTTCTGCTTGAGGAGAGGAAAGCATCACCCCCGCTCGGGCCTTCAGCGGGCGTGCCAGCTTAGTACATCTCCACAAGAGGACTGGAAACATAAACACTGTGTAATTCGGTTAAGTGGGAAGAGAAGGCAAACTCATCATAATAGCTGAAAATAAGAAACCCAAAACCAACAACCACCCTGAAAACAACAAATAACAGCTGCTTTTTGCAGGAGCAGCAACGGCCAATTTTCCTTCTCATAAAAGAGAGCAATGATGTGTGTCTCTCTCCGAGCATGCTGCAGCTGCAGCCATCTCTCCCAGCACAGCTCTAACCAAGTTTCTGGAACAATATGATAGATTGTATCTGCATAATCCGAAGAATGCAGGATCCTAACCAAGCCGAACTGCTAACAGGCAATAAAGCCAGGGCAGTAACACGCTCACCCCATAAAGCACCTAATCACCTTTATATTTATAGAAGTGCACTGCTTGTGGATATATTTTTGGTTGAGTATAATGCATTTGAGCACTCTTTGAGAGATCGAGTTGGACTGTTGTAACAAAAGTTAGGGGAATGTATACTACTTCTCTCCTGTCTCCTGTTGCCTGAGAGCACTCCACTGTTCCCGGCTACATTGCTGTCACTTGAGACTGTGGTTCATAATACTGGGTTCTCATCTGCATCGCCTGTGCAGTTTGTTTTCTCATGTTTGTTTCTGGAATTACATTATTTTCCCAGAATCTCAGTGTGCTTCTTTCTCTCCTCCACCCCTTGTCCCCCATAGTGAGGGTCACATCTTCATGATTGTGGGCAGAGGGAAAAACCTTGGGAATGCATACTCCAAAGATCAAAAAAAGTAAAATGCCAGAAAATCTTTAAGTGCTCTTTGTTGCATGAAGTTGTGAGTGTAGAAATAACTATGTAGCTGTCGTACAGAACTGTGACGCAGATCCATGCTTACTCAGAATGATCTTGACGACAGACTGTGGGTGGCATAGGACCAAAGACAGATTTAAGCTTTGTTTTCAGAGGTGAAATTCCTCCTTTCCTGAAGTACTACCTTGGCTCATCTTAGGGTATGTAGTGACGTGGTATATGTCCTAGAGAGATGTTGCCAGAGAGGTAACGCTTTACCAGTCCTATGACTGACCTCAGGTGTTACTTCCATGGTTCTGTTATTCATCCCAGGAAATTTGTGTTATTGAGCACAGAAAGAAACCATCAGTCCTCTCACATCGTTATCCAGCGATACACTCCACATAGGAACTCAGTCTCCATAATTGTCTCGGTTTCCCGCAGCCAGTACTGCTGCACTCAGTGTGCACAAGGGGCTTGGGCTGCCAGAAAGCACCTTGTCTGCGATGAGCCCAGCAACATGTGCCAGGGCAGTGTTACGCACAAACCCTAAATGCTGTACATGTGTCTACAACACAATCGGCTGGAACTGAACCCTTCAGAAAACTCACGTCTGGCAATTCCCTGACAAGGAGTGCAGGAGAGAAAGGACACTCAGGCGCCCAAGGAAATAACTGCTGAATATACATGATCTCTCCTGACCTAAACAGCTGTGTGTTGTTGCTGCAGTCTATCGCTGGTACTTCTCCCTGTCCTAGAGTCTTATTGTTTCATCAAACAGTGCAGGAGTCATGAAGAATCTTTTTTCCCTCTCCACAAATCTTCAGTTTCTAGCACTGCACGAGTATATGAATATCTCAGCTTTCTGTTCAAATTAAGAACATAAATAGTTATGTAGATCAACTGGTTGCAGATAGAGTGTGCTTCAGGTTAAGTTTCTATAATTGCTGGAGTTGAAAGGCAAAGGAAAAAACTCTAGTGTTTGTTTTGTCTTTAATCATGTCTTTACAAAGTCAGTTTTGTGACTCCCTGGGGTTTAGCTGGATATTTTTGCATATCTAAGAGAGGCGGTGTTGCCTTCTCCCTTCCCTCTCCATTATTTGTCTATTCCTTTGCGTCAGGTCCAGCTTAAGTTGTGAGCATTCTCTGGGCTGTGGTGATAATTATATTTATTCCTCTGAGACTGTTTTCATTGGGTTTGCAAACAAGACAGGGCCTCTGAGATCCTGCTGTCTTTGGCCCTCTGATAGCTTTTGAACCATTTGCGAATTTCAAATGAATTTCTCCAGAGTGTGTCAGTCTCAAAGAGAACTCAAAGAGAACGTTATTTTTATTACCAAAAGGGACTGGCAGAATCCTATATTTCTATAGGCTTTGTAAACATAGGTGGCCAGAGAAAAGACTCTGTTAATCCCACTACTGGGGGCTGCACTGTAAGGTCACCCTTATTAGAAACCAGGGTCTGTGTGGGAGACATTGCAAACGTCCCAAGAACAGGAAAAGCGGCTTTGTGAGCATGCATCTTGCTAAATAACAGTGCCTAAACCTCGATCCATTTCCGTAGGAAATTCAGAGTTCTCTGGTTCCGCTGCTCACAGAGTGACCTGAGTGTTAATAGGCTTATATATTTAGCTTGTATCTTTACATGGTATTCCTTTCACTGTTTAAGCAACATAGCAGACATCTATCACATTATTTGTTTTCCCCTACCCTGAGAAAGGAGCGTCTGAGGACTGGAAGTAGTACAAATTTTGCTGTGTTTCAGATAGAGAAGGCAATGTCCAAGAAACACACCTTGTGTCTGGCATTTTGGAAAGTGCTGAACACTCTGGTCACTTCCCTTCCTGGAGACAGAGATGCTTCTTGGGTGCATGATTCAAGTTAACTTAATGATTTAGTCTCTTTTACATCTAAATGAGCTGGTACAACATACCCTCTGGGATTAGCACAGATGACCTCATGTCTGGAAGAGCACAGTGTACCCTGTCTGCTTCTAGCAGGAACAAATGCACTTTCTGGATGTGTTGAGATTTGATTTTCAGTGGTGGTCTGTACTGAGCATCTTCATTTAAGAAAAAGATGAGCAGGGCCTTGTATGTCCAGTTTTCAAGGGATCAGGAGAGTCCCAGTTTCCTGCATGAGAAAAAGGGTAGGCTCTGGGTATAGAACAATTAAATTTAAATACTCTGTTTCTTTTAAATGTGCATCTAAACCAATGAGATACCTCTCTGAAAAATGCTGGAACCTCGTTTAATCAGCTGTCTCCTTCACCACATTTCAGTAAACTCGGAGGGTAGACAAAAGGCCTCTTGCAGTGTGAGTTGCGAAGGGACCTGCACCCTTCCCCCCACTAGCCTTGCAACACAAGGACAGTCATTGCTCTTCTCTGTCAAAAGCTCTAATTCCTAATTTAGGAGGTAATTCTGGTGCAAATTAGTGCGCCTTGCAGATAGAATTAGAGTCTGTGTGATGATTTGGAAAATACAATCAATTTACTCCCATTGTTTGTACATGTCAGATCTCTCCAATAATGAAGAATTTACTCCTCGTGCATGAATACAAACAATGAGCTATTAGCCATGCGAGATGAGAACGCCTGTCAGAAACAACAATCCCAAGATGCGATGTGCTACATCAGTGAGAATATGCCTAGGTCTGTGCCGTAGGTTTTCATGCAGCAAATCCTGCCAAGTGCAGAGGCTGCGGGTTTGAAGCACTGGGTGTGTGAGGAGGGTGAATCCCAGTGAGGGGATGAAAACCTATTCCCCTGTCCAAAATTATGTGGGAGGAGGGTAAAGGGAAGGCTCTCAATCGTGCTGCTACAGCAGGGGAAGAGAATCCAATGCTGGGTTCTGGGTGGCACTGCATCTGAAAGGGAGATCATTTCCTACCCCTGCCACTGAGCTCTGCTCTTGCAACATGGCTGAGTGGCCCCCGCAGCTCCTGTGCTCCCCAAAGACTTGCTCTGCCTCTGGAGCTTATAAAGAGTGCCACTGTGCAACATCTTTCGAAGTCCCATTTGGGACTTTGCTGATGCAACTGTTATTAATAGTGTAGGTGTGGTTTCTCTGTTGCAGTAATACATTTTTTGAGATTTTGCCCTGTGTGGAGGACAGACTGGATCTTCAGCTGGTTCAAAGAGCTATGGATTATTTCTCAATATGGTGATTTACATCAGCAGAGAGTGTGTCCGGTGCTCCTACCTCTCTTAGAGCTCTTGCAGACTATCCCTTTGTTCCACATCCATCCAGGGCTCATTAGAGAGTAAATGGAGAGTGACTGTTGATCTAATCCTTAATTTCTGGTCTTTTCATGGTCTGATCTAAACAGCTTTTTAGGAAGCAAACAATATGCATATTTCATTACATTCATTTCAATATCTGTTTAGTTGTGAACACTCTCTGTGAGGCTCTGAGATGCTTACTGCTCCTTGTGAATCATTTGAGCTAACAAACAGGGAAACTGAGAAACTGGTAATGAATTTCTGAGCGCTAAGCCTTCTTTGGTCTCCTGCTCCTCTCCCTCTTCCCTCAGAAATTAGCTCTTTTGCCTGCTGCGTCCAGGAGCAAAAGTCTGGCAGCCAGACCACCTGATTTCTTTCCTGTGCAATTTCAGGTCTGATTTTTGGCTTTGGGCAGTTCTAGCCCCCTTTCCGTCTGATACTTCCCCATAGTTTCTGCACCTCCAGAGTTAGGAGGATAAGTAGGTCGTGCAAAACCTCATTCTTGTAATGTACTGAACTGCTTGCTGCCTGCAACCTGGATTACTTGCTGTTGTTTCCAAAAGGGCAGTTTGGCATGTCGGTTCTTCTTTAAGTCAAATGACAGGGAAAAAAAACAGATCTGAGGTCTTAGTGTCTCAGTTTCTGTGCAAGCTTCCTGCCATGCTGCTGTCTACATGGTGTTTTTTCTGAGTGCTGGTAATAGGGCAGCTTGTAAAATGTGCTCAACTTCTTTGGAGACATGGCTGAGGAATCTTGGCTGTGCCAGAGAAAGGCCATTCCCAGGAAAAGGTTCCCTTTAATCCCCATGATACCTGCTGGAAAAGGTGACTGCTTTAGCAGGGGCCCACGCTGGCTTTTGGGGCTGGAGGCCAGGATGCAGAGATCACCTCTGTGCTGAATCCAGGTAGGAGATTCCTGTGGCTGTTAATTACTTGGGCACGCAGATGTTTAAGCATATGTATCCTATCGCTGGGGCCAGCCTTAATGCTGTGGGAAATGTATGAGATGGTAAACCCTACATTATCTGGGATTTAGGATGTTTGCTTTGCAGAACAAGGGATTAGAGAATAGAAAGCTGAAATGACCATCTGTCTGCAGAAAAAGGATCCTATGAATTAAAATTTCCATGGTCATTTTCCCTAATCTGCTTGACTTTATTTGATATCTTCTATCAGAGCTGATGTCCTTGTGCCCCAAACAGTAACATAGTTCATTTTCCACATGTGGAAGTTTTCTTCTCCTTAGGTCTCTCTACAAGGAGTTGCAAGGTATCTGTAGAAAGCATTTACTTATCTGTCGCTCTTGGAGTTTCCCATTGTTTGCAGCCCTATATAATCTTAGTGCTTCCAGCACCTTCTGTCTCCAAAGAATGACAGCTGTGAGTGTGCGCCTGGTTTTTGTATTGCTTCTACATCCAGTATTGAAATGGAATTGCCTCTGGGGTGGAATGACTCATGCTGTTGAACCGTATCACTGCACAATAGTTTAGATCAGGAAGTAAGTAGTAGTACTGTGTGCTTATATACTAGTGTTGTCAATTTTTGCAATGTGATTGTGGATCTAATGGTATTTGATGTTTCTCTGTAAAGCCTCTGTTCCTGGAAACATAGGAACCTTGAGCTTTTGTTTTTAAATAAACTTCTAGGCCTTGTGGCTATAGAGAAGAAATCTGAAAGTGTGTTAAAAGTGTAGCCTACAGATTCACAACCCAGAAAGCTGAAAGCCCCAAGCTTATTAATTTTAAATCTCATTATTTTTAAGAGCAAATTATATTTCCCTTAAAGTAGCAGCGACATAATACCTGCAAAGAGCCAGCAGATCCTTGGTTCTGTGGTAGAGCTGTGCACTGTAAAATGCAGAGGCCGCCACTCACC
The DNA here is from genome assembly GCF_000699105.1 of Pygoscelis adeliae. Taxonomy (NCBI): domain Eukaryota; kingdom Metazoa; phylum Chordata; class Aves; order Sphenisciformes; family Spheniscidae; genus Pygoscelis; species Pygoscelis adeliae. The sequence continues at coordinate 185,215 of NW_008824036.1, read as the reverse complement.
TAACATAACTGATACAGAGATACTTAAGAGTCTGAATGAAATAAAGTTCTTTTCTTTGTTTTTAAACCTTTCCTGGCTCTCATTGTTTGGTGGATGTAGTTCTGAAGACACAGAGCCTGCCTGTGGAAACTTGATTCTGGGTATCTTCAGCAAGACAAAGAGGTTGCTGAGCACTAATTGGTGCTGGTGAAATTGCTTGCAGTTGGGTTGGTATTAGCATGCGCTCTCCAGAGGCTCACAGGTGTCTTCAGAGTGAAACACACAAAATAGATTGGGGTTCTCACCCTTGTGCAGGCTGTCTTGCAGCATAGAGGTTTGAGATTTTTTTGCTGTACTGTGTGTTTTCCTTTTTCTTTTATTTCCTTTTTTTTTTTTAAATTTAAGCACAAACCAGCACTGCCACTTAGCATTTCCTTGTTTACAGCAAGGTGAGTCGTATTTACAGTGCTGGGGAATTTGTCAGGAGCTGCATTCTGCTCGTCATCTGTTTCTTTCCCATTTCAGAAAGCAATTAGCAGGCAGAGCATGTGAATAACAAAATGTGCTGGAAGGGGCCGTTCACCCAACTGTGCCGAACGGAATGGCTGCCTGTCAGCTGCTGCAAGTGGCTGACAGCTCTGACACCAGGGTACAACCCAGGTCCTGTAAACAGAGATGCCCTGGACTGGCAAGTCAGCAGAGAAGAAAAGAAAGAGATCCACATGAAATAGCAACTGGACTTTAGGGTGCTGGAGAAGATTGTCTTGGGGCAAATAGTGGCAATTAGGAGCATACAGTGTAGAGCTTGGCCCTTCCTCTTTCCATATAAGCTGATGAGTTGGGCATGCAGACTTTTAGCAGTGTCCTGAGCTGTCACTATCTTAGAAAGGAAGAATAGGGGAAAAAACTTCTTTTGTGCTGATTTCTGCTACTTCAGATGCAGCCTGGGCTGAAATAGCGTGTGTGACTGGCGCTTTAGCCAGGGGAGAGCTAAAAGATGCAAGACAACAGAGTAATGTTTCATGGACATTTAAAAAGAAATCATCTGCAAATATAAGTTAATATTTTACTTCAGTTGCATGGGACGATTCACTGCCCTTGGAATTACTGTACTGAGTTTGGATGCTGGATTCAATCAGGGAAGTGTGAAGCAGAGGGATTTTAGTCTGCTTTAAGTGCAAATGTCTGTGCAAACTTAAACATGGAGCTGCTACAGATTTTTCCATTATTCATATATTAGATGTCTCGCTCTAAGTATGGACTTGACATCTCCAAAACTCAGCCTCTCCTCTATATGTGTGGCTTGGGGGAGGGGGTCTCTTGTTTTAGAAAAGGAGCATGGTAAGGCTTTTTGAGCTGCAGGACTGAACTATGTGTATGTTCTTTGTCCAGAGCTGTGCAAGTCTCACAAGAGTAGGTTACAGCAGTGCCTGGCAACCGGGTGGCTTGGGTTTTGTTACTAACCTACTCTAGGAACTTGAGCACACTGCAAATCTAAAGCTTGCACTTCTCACTTTGCTCACGGAGATAGGTCTGAGCAATGAAATTAATTTTTTGCAAAAGACTCAGTGTTTGGACAGGCCTGGTTCTAAAACAGAAAATGCTGTCTCCCCAGGGTGAGGGACCAGGGGGAAAGAAGGAGAGGAGAGAAAGACCAACCTCTATCCCAGGCATTTGGATACTTCCAAATCTTTTCCTTTCCTCACAGATTTATTGTGGCATCCTTGAAGTGAGTAGGTCACCTGAAAAGCAGGCCCACTTCATAAAACTTTGCATCCATCCAGCTTAATATAAAATAATAATCATACCATTTAGAATATGAAACCCGTCAGTATTGCCCGAGGGTGGATGCACCCTTGAAAGGGGAAGTTAAGAGTGTTTGTTCAGAGCAAGAAGGCGGCGGGGAGGATGGAGCTGAATGCAGGCAACAGCTCCTGAGCCTGATGCTTTCTGACAGGCAGTGGCTGCTCCTTCCATCAGCCGGTACCTGTGGGAATCCATCAGGCTTCTCACCTGAGGCCATGGTGTAAGGGTTGAGTGAAGGTTTGGCTACATGAGCAGCACTGTGAACAACCTGGGCATAAGCTGGCTTGTGAGTGCAACTTTGTGGGTAGATCCAGAGCTTGGTCTCAGGAAGGATATGGACTGAAGAGCAGCCTTCCCAGGAGTGGCTGTGGGCAGAAGCCCCCTTCCGTTAATCCATATGTGTTTATGGCAGTAGTTTCCCTAGTGGGAACGGCGCTGTACATCATACAGATTAGAAACTATTGTCTTCACAGGGCCATTTCCCAGTGGAGTACTGCACTTGCTCCTTTCATTGCAAGGGAAAAATGTTATTCCTGTCCTGTCTGTTTGTTTCTCAGCTGTTGGTGGAGAATGTTTGCATGTATCAGAACTAACCAGGGCAACATTTAATTTACCTGAATGGACATGAGCTGCTGAACTGTTGAAAGCAACAAAAATACAGCGTGGTGTCTCGGTGCTACAGCTTGCAGGTCTGAAGTGAAGCATTGTAACCAACCAAGTCTCTGAGCCCTGCTGTTTTGATTCTTTGTCTTACGCTGGCATTGAACAGCTGCATTTGTTGGAACAGAGATGGGAGGAGAAACTGGGTCAGCATCGAACGCAGCATTAAAGTGGGTATTTGCAGACCCAAGTTTATTTAGTTCTAGGGACGCTTTGGGTCAGTTTGAAACCGTCCTTTGTGCAAGTGGAGCCCTGTGGCTGAAGGAAGAGTCCAGATTCCGTTCCTGTCTCTGCTGTCATGCCTGTGTGAGAGAAGCATTGCAGCAGCTGTGCAAAAGGGCTTTGAGATTCAGCAACAAAGTGGTTATTTAGAAGTGAGATGTTTGTTGTTTTTATAATAGTGTGTTCCTTTGAAATGATGGGCTCAGCTCCTTGGCAGAGGATGCTGCTGGATGTGAATGCCACGCACAGCCCGCACGTCCACAGACACCGTGGACATAAATGCTCTACGTGCTGGAGACAGCCCAACTTGCAAAGCTCAGATCTGTATTCCTGCAGGAAGGGTGCACGTTTGCACATCTGTGCTTGAGTCCAAATGCTGTGCCTTTTCCTGCCTGTATGTATGTCATCAGTGTATGCTGTGAATAAGATTGCTCTAAGTCTGTGTGCTCCTGCAAGCACTGTAGTCCTTTAGGTTTCAGTCAAGGCTTGAGCTGTTTTCCTCCTGAAAGGACTTGGGCAGTCCCTCACCTGGAGTGCAGTCTGTTCACAGATGGAGCAAGACTTTAGCTCGCTTTGGCAGGTCTGCTTTAGGAGATTTGTCTCTTTCTAGATGGGAATGAGTAGCTGGGAGACAAGGGAGAAAAGAGGAAAGGAGCATGAATAATGAGTAAATGTTAAATTTCTGTTTATGAAAAGGCTTTTTGATAAGTTGGTAGCCATTTAAACAGCACTGTTAATAAAATACAGTCTCTCAGAAAGGCCAGTTCAATTCTGCGCCTACATGGATTTGCAGTATCTGAAATGGATGAGATCTCTCCTCTGCTTTCACGAGAAACAATTTATTTACAGGGTGAGGCTGTCAGACCTGCATGAACACTGCCAAACCTGGCAGGTCTGCAGAATAAGCTTTTGTTTGGTTTATATTTCTAGCTTCTTCCTTCAGCCAAAGTGTGGTCCTGCTTGAGCCACAAGCTTTGTTCTGAGAAGCATTAGACAATCAAAAGATGGGCCCTGTTCTCGCCTGCCAGCTAGTCCTGACTGATGCTGCATGTGGTTGGCAGCGTGCTGTGTGGGATGGCTTGGAGCAGAAATGAGTACTGCAAAGGTGGTGTTGCTTGAACCTCCATGGAGAATCGAAGCCTGATTTCTGTCTTTAGCTGGGAATTAGTTTGGGGAGTGACTCACTCTGCTGTCCAAGTAGCTAACGCTGCCTGCAGGATTATCCTGGCTGCTGCAGCTTGGACTCCCCACTCACATTGTTCCAGTTACTCAAGTGGGTGCCACTTGGCCTTATTTAAAATTTGTAATTGTAGTTTCTTTTTCTTCGCTGCTTGCTAAGCTAATGAGGTGATCAAAGAGAGAGGTGGGAGGATCCACTGGGAAAAGTCAGAGATCTTTCATGGCATTGCCAGAATGCCAGAGCTCAACCTGGTCTAGCTTGTGGCATCATTTTTACCAGGAGAGGTCAAACATCATGAGCTTTGCATCTACTGTCTGTAGGAGATTAATGTTTCTGTTCCACTGGAGCCTATGGCTCAGAAATAATGACCCGGTGAGAGGCACACCAAAATAGTGCATGGAAAGGTCATGATAACAATTACAGGAGAGTAATAAAAGCAATTAAGTATTCATAGCAGCTTATTCCTTTGTAAGGGTGGAGATGTCCCATTTTAGAGAGGAGCAGAGGTCATGCTATAGAAAGATGATGAGCGTATTTGATGTGGCAGGTGATGGATTCCCTGACTTGAGCAGGGTGAGTGTCCTTTTCATCTGGATTCAGGGCAGTGCAGGAGCAGGAATCAGCATAGATTATGAAGAAGCCTTCCCTTACACCTACTCTGAAGGCTGTGAGGCAAGAAGCTGCAGAACTTCCTCGTGCTGTGGAGAGGAAGCGAGCATCTGTACCAAATCCCAACGGTGGTACCAGTCCTCTAGGGAGAGAGAGCAGCAGCATGCTGGAGCTTTCAGCATCCTTAGTGCGAAGATGCACATCCTCTGTGGCTTCGACATCTAACTCTACTGCTGCGATGCCTCTCCATTCCTGGGCTGGATCTAGTGGGCTGGGAACATTCCTAACAGCAGAGGCTTTATCTGCCACGCTGCAGGCTTGTTCCTTCATCTCTGCCAAAGGGTTTGTAGCCTGCATCCTCTACTATGCAAAGGCAACATTTTGCTGCCAAGGTGATGGTGTAACTGAGATTTAAGGCCTGTGTGTGTGCAAAACCCTGCAGTGTCTGAAATGGAAGTAGAAACACAGTCACCTTCAATCTGGTTTTTTGTATGATTCACAAGGGGACTTCTGGGCCTTGAAAAGAAAACACGTATCCCATGCCAATAGATAAATGTTGCAACACTTACTGGTGCATTAACAGTGTTTTCAGTGCAGGATTGATACCAAAGCATTGGGTGAGTGTGTATGTACATCCCATCAGCTTTATCAATGACAATGTTGTTGCTGTTGAAATGGGTGAGGAAGCAGGCTCAGAGTTAAGTGCCTTGCACATTTGGAGTCAGCAGCAGAGCTGGAAACTGGACCCTGGTGCCTTGGCTCTCAGTCCTCTGCTAATCACAGACCGGAGGTGAAATGAAAGCCTTCTCCAATCTTCTACTGCTAGTGCCCAGGGCTGGGAGGCACGTCTCCTCCCTCTTGGAGCAGCTGGAGCGGAGGTATGGGTGGAGGGCTGTCACTGCTGTCTGGGGCTGGAGAAACTCCTTGTGCTGCTCATCTAGGATGCTGTGGGGATGTCAGCTGCTCTTGCTGAGTTGGAGGGACTGCAGTAACACTCCGCACTACTAACCCCAGACTGCTTTTGTTTAGTTCTCTGATTCTATCAGAAAGCAATGTGCTTTGCTCCCTTGTTGTTGGTGGTGGTGGTGGTGGGATTTTTGTTTAACAGTAATTTTGCCTTTGTTGCCAAAGCTGCAAGTAGGGCTGGGCCGAGGGAGGAAGTGTAATTAAAGTTTTCTCAGACAAAGGCGTTTGGTGACGAGATGCAGTGTTGCTGAATCCACAAGGGGCACAATTAACTGATAAGAGTAAACTAATTGTTATTCATATTAAATTAGGGCACAGGTGATTTGGAAAATCTATAGACACTCCCATATGCTTTGCGATTTTGCATTGCAGATTATGGTTTTATAGGGCCCTTCTGGGATTTGGATTATAGAGGCAAAGTGTGGAGCTGTATCTAAACTGAACATACTCTTTCCTGATTAACTACATGATAAAAACATAAATGTGCACATCAGAGCATTTATCACTATGTTTGCATACTAATTTTTCTTTTCCAGGCATGAACGCAACAGCTTTTGTAGATCCAAGTGATTCTGTTTAGTGGCAGCTGGATAAACCCAGACAAGGTGATGTGATCCCACGTTGTCACGTAATAGTTTTGAGATGGAGGTTAATAGCAGGGAATCGGCATATGGCAGGGACATGACTGCTGCAGGAGTGGTAGGAGATGCTGAGATATTTGCTGCTGGTTCTTTTGTGCTGTGCTGTCATGGTCTGTGAATATTTGTAGGCAAGAGGCAGCAGGGCCATGCTCACCCTGACAGGATGAGGTGAGGCTGCAAAGAGGTGCAGTTTGCCTGCACGCTGCACAGAAATGGCAGGCTGCTTGAGCTTTTGGAGCAATTCTGCATCAGGCTCTGTTGGTTTAAAAGAGCTCTGAAATGAATATTTATAAACGGGACACGAAAAAAGAGTCTAAATTGCTTGTGTGATCTTGGGACGTGTGAGATATTATGATTATTTATGCGCTTCTATGTCTCACTTTATCAGTTCATTGTGTTGCAATCCCAGAGTGTCACAAGCTGCTCTTGAAGGAGGTTCTCTCTTGGTCAGATCCAAAGCTGCCTGGCAATGTAGTGGTAGAAAATGCGGGGACATCAGAGCAGGAAGTGGGGCAGAGCACGTGTCAATAGCAAGGCTAAAGTATTAAGGCAGAGAGAAATGCAGGCCTTTGGCTTGGACTTGCTGGTAACTCTCCTGAGCCCTGCAAACAAAAAGGGCCTGTGACTTCTGTCATCTGCAAGTCCCCATTTGGGGTTGTCTCACTTAACACACGGAGACACCCAGCAGTGCATGCATGTTCTTGCTTCCTCTCCTCTCTTCTGGTCTCAAGCTGTGGCATCCAGAGCAAAGACAAGAGCTTCTGACCTGTGTGATGGGTGCGTGGAGGGTTGGGTGGAGCTTAATTACAAAGCAATGTGAAGAGAGCTGGATCGCTGTTTGTTTGTTTGCTAAGAGGGCGCTTCCCTATAAATTAAAATCCCTCAGAGAACAGTTTGGATGTATGTGATTTAGCACTGTCTGGGTTGCGCTAGTCTCTGAACAATCTCTGCCTTGGATTCTGGCCAAGGTAACGATCGGAGAAAGGCTGTAGCTGGACAAGGAGTCCAGGGGTTATTGAATCACTCCTGCCAACTCCCAGGAACGTGCTAAACCATTTCCTTTTAGATGTTCCCCTGAGTTAGGTTTACCTATGATGGGTCTTTAGCCCGTGAAGAGTTTCTTCCAAGATGTTAAGAAGCACCACTGTCCAAGGGGAGCTCTGTGCAAAGTGTGGCTCTCCTTTCCTGGGCTCTGAACTGATGCAGGCTCTGTCTCTCAGCAGTGCAGAGAAGAGGGGTCTTGCGTTAGGCTGAGGTATCTTTACTGGAGAAAATCCCAGTGGCAAAATACCAGGCTAGAGCTTAACTTGTTTGCCGATTTGAAGGGGAGAGCACCACCTGCTGATACATCACCACGGCTTTTCTTTTGGTCTCCCCAGTGCTTGCTCTGACCTGCTCCTAAATGTGCTTTGCATGTATCTGTGAAGCATCCTGAGGGCATGCTGAATCCACATGTCAGGGTGTATAAATGCCCTCCGTGCAGGTACAGAGCCTTGATGGGGTCAAACAGCTCCTGACAGGCAGTGCTGCCAGGGAAGAGAGTATCTCCCTGTCTTGGCTTCAAGGTAAAGATGGGCCATACTCAGGGAATGGTTTTCCTCCAAAGGTCCTTTTGGACATTCATTGTATCAGGTGGATCAGTGCCCTGCTCGCCTTCCAAAGCCTGTTGTTGGTGTCTGGTTCCTTGCGTCTGTCTGAGGGCACTGCCCAGCTGGGAAGTGCTGAGGGATCAGTCTGTGTCTGTCCGCTGCTCATTTGAAGGCTGGTCGCAGAAGTCGAGCTGGGTGATGAGGAAGGATCTCTGATAGCTTGTGTAGGTGAAGCCTGTGAGATAGACTTTTTGAGTGGAACATAAGGAGATTTTGGATGGGATGACAGCGTTTATTGTTGCTTGCTGTACCTTTACCAGAAGAAAAAGAAACCTTGGCTTCAGAATAGATTTGTCACAGAATTATCCGCCAGTTTCCCCCCTGCTGAAGCCCAGTAGACTAAAAGGCTGGTAATTGCTCTCTGTAGCACAGCAACAAGGGCAATAGCAGCATGCGCTGGAAACGATCTGTGCGAATAGCAGAACGTGTTGCTCCACTCCGTAAGAAGCTTATGCTCTGCTTGAAAACCTGTTGGCCTCTGTTTGGCCCTTGGAGAATAATAACTGGGCTAGCAGGTGCTTGCTGGAGGATCTTTTTTTTGCCCAGTATGAACATGTCAACCAAATTAGGAGCAAGGATCTGTTCCAGAGAGTGGGTTGGACAGTGGTGCTTAAAGGGAGCACCATAAATGGGTTGAGGGGTTTTGTTGCATGGAGAGTTAACACGAGTGATTAGTTTGATTTCTGGTTATGAGCAGCTACTGCTCAGCCCTCCTGTGGGAAGAAGGGGAATTGTCTAAGGTTGGCAAAGGGGCCAAGCTTTGAGGGTTCTTTTCTTCATGGCCCCTCCCAGAGCCTAGGGTCCCTCTCATCTGCATGACAAGGTAAGTGGGACTATCAAATGAGGTTCTCCCTTCCTAATGTCAAGGTTGGCTCTGGGGAGCTCAGGCATGTCATTTCAAAAACTGGACCATCTTTTTCCTCGTCCTGTTTCTGTAGGTATTTCAAGTCTGGCACCACAAGGTGGTAATAATCTGGAGCCCAGCCTGTGGGCTGAGGAAAATCCCAGAAAGCCTGAGGCGAGGTAGTTCCCATGTTCAGGCTGCCTGTTGCCTGAAAACAAGACAGCACTGCTGGAGGGAGTGAAGCTGTGTTTGGGGTAGCAGGGGAGGCTGCCAGCCAGGTTAGACAGAGAAACGTGGACCACATCAGCCCTTGGGTTGCTCCAGCTGGTACGCTGCTCCCTTGCAGCAGCCCAGCACTTGTGCTTGTGCGTGCACCGCAGAAACTTACCCTGCTATTTGTTGAATATTTGCCCTCGCGCTCTTCCCTTTGCCCTGTGCTGCCTCGGCTAATGAGGTTATTGTTTAGCCGGAGAGAGGCATCCGCTTGTGTTTGTGCCTGGCAGCAGCACGGTTCCAAGCAGAGATCCTCCTGACAGTGCCAGATGGCGAACTGCAAGCATGGGGAAGAGGGGGAAAGGGAGCTGCAGCTCTGCCCCCTTCTGGGAAAAAAGCCTGGTAGGAGTGTGTCTGCCCCGGCTCTGCTGCTGCGTGGCTTTGGAGTCTGGAAGGGGGAGACGGAGCACGGTCAAGGAGTGGGCCTCCGGATGGCTGGGGCAGGCAGAGTGTGTCAGGCTGTGAGCATCTAGTTTAGGTTTTCTTGTGCCTCCAGTCCTGTGGTAATAAACCTTACATAAACCTAGCTGGAAGCACAGCATTAATATTTAAAGAATGACATTTAAGGTATTGAATAAATGCTACGTTCTCCAGAAGAATATCTGTGTGTGTGTGTGTGTGTGTGCAGGCACATGCACACTTGGGGCTTTGTTTTCCTTTTGTAGTGGATTGTTGCGTGTATGTATTTTACTCGGGGTATTTTGTGCTATAATAAGAAGGGGAAGGGAGCGGGAAAATATTGCTCTGTTTATATACACTGCTGTCAACAGCGATGCTGCATGTTTCAGATTTGCATCCTCTGTGAAGCACTCTGGATTCCAGGCAAACAACACCCTTCCCCCCTTTATCCCGGGATCCTTCGGGAAGATTGCCTGAGCCTCTCCTCCCATACCCTTCTTGCTGGCAGGCTTGCCCTCTCCTGGAATTTGGCTCTGGTGAATGTGGCACACTCCATACCATGCATGCAAACAAGTCGATATGCTAAGGTTCAAAGGGACAACCTTGGAAAATGTCAGAGCAGCGTCTCTGCTCCATTGTTCTGCTGCTCTGATCACAAAAAGGAGCTCTGAGTGAGTCAGGCTGTAATTTTCAGCTGGGGGGGCAGGGGAGGGACGCAGCAATGCCTCTTGGTATGTGTCTATGTCCCTCCTGAGCTTCTTTGACACTTTTCCCAGTGCCTTTCACCTTTGTGAGTCTTCGGAAACACTGAAGCAGGGATGAGCCTGAAATGTTACTGTTCACCCATAATTTTTATAAATCTTAGGCGTAGCACATCTCCTCTCCCTCCTCCCTGACTTTTAATGTGTTTAGGTTTTGTGGCAGGAGCGTTTTTATGTCTCTTCTCCCTTGTTTTCCCCTCTCTCACCCAGCCCTGAAATAGTCAATGAATGTGCCCTTTCTTATCTCTTGATATAGGCCTCAAGGGACAGTTCCTTCCTATCCATCTCCTGAATGCCATAACAGCAGGTAGCCTGGGACATGCAGGAAAAGCGCTGGGTCTGAATCCGCCCTTTTGATATAAGTGGACATTATGCATTTTTAATAGACATAGAGTTCAGTGAAATCCTTAGTACTAGCTGAATTGGCACAAAATTCCCAGGCAAGTAGTCTTTGGAGCTGATCTCTCCCTAGGTACCTTGCAGAAAATGAGACCAAGGACAAAAAAAGGCCACGTTCCCTTTGATTGCAGGAATTGCTCCTTTGTTTTACAGAGGAGGTGGCTGAGCAGAAGTTAGCCCAGCTGTGCGGTCTCTTTAGCTCTGCGTGAAGGATTCTGGATTGGCAGTCCTTGTTCATCCTTGTTCATCCACAGAGTAGGTGTAGCATGAGGGGAGAGACTGTTACAAAGCACCTTCCTTCAAGCATCACCCTCCATGGACAGTACTTGAGCACTGGCCTGGAGGCATCATCTCCCTGGTTTGTCCAGTGCAGGCTTTGCCAGTCTGAGCAATGCTCACTTCCACCTGAGGCAGTGGCTTGGGCCCATGTGTGGAGTCCTCCAGCTTGCTTCACTTCAGGCGGAAAGAGTATAGGAGCTGCTGTCCATGGCCCTGTGATGGTGCAGTTAGGATTTTTCAGCGTGTCTTGATGCTTGCTACTTTGTGGGTAATGCTTTGACTTCCAAGCTACATAGCAGACATCTCTGCTCCCAGGTACCCCTCGAGATCCACAAGTTAAAACTGGGGTCTGAATGCTATAGGTTCAAAATGAAAAGCCTGATGAAAATTGTGGGAGTCACTGGGATTGCTCCACAATATGGACCTCAGCTCCCTGAGTACTGAAGCTTTTCACAGTAACTGGAAGGCTGTGGTTTTTTCTTTGTTCCTTTTTTGGTAAAGCGTAAGCAAATCTGCCTATACCTACAGGTTACCTTCTATACTTACAGGTAATCTTACCAGATCTGGAAGAGAGGGATTAACAAGGGAGTAGCTGTAGCTGTGGATCTGTGCATGTCCACTGTGGAACATGTAGCCAGGAAGAGATGGTATGGAGGGGTTGATCTGGTTGGAAGCAGGTGAGCAGGCAGCAGTGGCAGGGCAGGTAAAAGGTAACTCGCTCCCAACCTCAGGACTGACTTTTAGCTCATGTTAAACTGTCCAGCTGTGAGTGTGGCATTCAGAGACATACATACTGTGGTGTTCAGCCATCTCGGACAAATCTGCTGCTGAGCATGAGTCAGCCTTGCCTGGGTTAACTATTAAAGGGCAGTATCAGGAGGTAAGATCTTTACTGTGCTCCCCAGCCCCTTCAAGCCCTGCGTCCTCCAGGTGGTCCCTATGAATGAAGGGAGTATCCCTAGGGTCCCGCTGCACCATTAGAGGTCACAGAAGTGTCCTGTCTGCCCACTGGGCTTGGTGCAATTGTCCCCAGATTAGGGGCAGCCCTAGTCACATCCAGAGCCTCCTTCCAGTGGGGGAAGCATGTTCCTGCTGTCCTTTGCCCAGTGCCAGGGCCCTTAGTCAGCTGCCAGGGTGGATGTGGGGGTACCTTGCTATTTGGGTAGGGATGGCTGAGTGGGGCCGTGGAAAGACATGGTGCTAGATAGAAGAGGAGTTGCATGAGATCTAACAAGTCTTACCCACTGCTTGCAAAGCCCAAGTGGACTCAGCTGGGGAACCATCAGTCTGGGCGTGGAGGCATGCACAACAAGGAGTGGAGGGTGCTTCCACTAAAGTGAACTTGAAGAAAGTGGAGCAGAGCTCAGCCTGCCTTCCTGAGAGGCTGGAGGGGAACCTTGCTTTCCACCTAGCATATGGTCACTGCTTTCTCTCAGAGAGGTGCTGAGCCTCCTCACCAGCAAGACCCTTCCCTCACGCCCAGCCCTTCCTAGCCTCACACTTTCCATTTGCCTGCTGATCTGGGAGAGCATCTCCCCTAGCCTGTGGCTGCAAACTCAGTGGGTGATGCCGTGGAGTGAGGAGAGCAGGAACCAATTCCTTAAGGGGCCATCTCAGAGCCTTCCCTGGCTTTTCCTCCCGTTGCAGGGCGAAGTGCCCCTGCCTAAGTGGAATAAATTGGTACAGACCATTAGCAGCGCAGGTCCTCCTCTGGTGGGGGGGAGGGAAGGGGCTGTCGGCACTGCTCTGGATACAAAGCAGCCAGCCACGCTCTGGCTCCTTCCTCCCGCACCCTGTTGGCCTCCTCCTCCTCCTTCTCCTCCTCCTCCCTGTTTGCACGCTCCCTCCCTCTTTCACTCTCTTTCTTTCCCTTAACGCCACGCTGCAGAAAGGCAGACCTGGGGAACCGGAGGTCCACAGAGGCAGTGGAGGAGGAAGGAGCTCTCCAATGCTGTTTCTTTGCGAGTGAAACGGGGAGGCAGAGAGGCAATGAAGGAGTGTCTTGGTTGCTGCCTGGATTAAGAAAGAATACATTATAAAAAAAAATCTGGACCCAACAAACGAGGAGAAAGGGAGGAGAGAAGGAGGAGGAGGTTGCTGGGGGGAGCCCACTCTGGTGGGTGAACAGCCGCTTTGAATCGTGCCTCTGTTCCCAGGGATTAAAGCGTGAATGGGAGCAGCTTCCCAGCCACGATGGAGAGAGAAGGCGGTTCAGGCTATGGGAATAAGGTAACTCTTGCCTCTCACAGGCATTGCATGGCTGAGCTGAGCAGGACAGAGATCCTTTATGCACAGGGCTGGGTGTGTGTGTATGTGTGTATGCAGCGGGCAGGGAGTGGGAGGAAGCAGGAAAGACTCAAAGCAATTTTTCTACCCCTCCCAGTGTATTTAAAGAATGTAGAATGGGTCCTGGGGGCTGCAGTGCTGGAGATCACTTTGCCCCCCCTTTTTCAGGCTGCTTTGCCTGAGGACACCAGGCTGCTTTGCCTGGGGAAGGCTGAGTGGGTTATGGGGAAATATGCTCGTGTCTCGCCTGCAGGAGCGTTGTGCTCCCAGCCCTGCCCTCCCAGACCTGCACCTGCTCTGGGGCTCCCCTCATGGGCTTGTGTGCGGCTTTCGGGGAAGCTGCGTGGGCACTACAATGGCCCCGCGCCCTTCCAGCCTGCCAATGCATCTGTGCAGAAAGACGGGAGGGAGGTGAGCGGCGACTGAGAGTTGCTTTTCTCTTCCCTTGGTCATCCTCTGCCTTTTCTTTGCAACAGAAAGGGATGGGATTTAGGAGGAGGGGGAACTGAAATCCCTTTCATTCGTGCCAGCAGTGGTCAGAGCCAACTTTGAGGCTGCTTAAAGGGAAAAGCTTTCTGAGTGCTATCTTTTGGAGGAATAGGAGGTTCCCAGGGATTAAAGCGGGAATGGGAGCAGCTTCCCAGCCACGATGGAGAGAGAAGGCGGTTCAGGCTATGGGAATAAGGTAACTCTTGCCTCTCACAGGCATTGCATGGCTGAGCTGAGCAGGACAGAGATCCTTTATGCACAGGGCTGGGTGTGTGTGTATGTGTGTATGCAGCGGGCAGGGAGTGGGAGGAAGCAGGAAAGACTCAAAGCAATTTTTCTACCCCTCCCAGTGTATTTAAAGAATGTAGAATGGGTCCTGGGGGCTGCAGTGCTGGAGATCACTTTGCCCCCCCTTTTTCAGGCTGCTTTGCCTGAGGACACCAGGCTGCTTTGCCTGGGGAAGGCTGAGTGGGTTATGGGGAAATATGCTCGTGTCTCGCCTGCAGGAGCGTTGTGCTCCCTGCCCTGCCCTCCCAGACCTGCACCTGCTCTGGGGCTCCCCTCATGGGCTTGTGTGCGGCTTTCGGGGAAGCTGCGTGGGCACTACAATGGCCCCGCGCCCTTCCAGCCTGCCAATGCATCTGTGCAGAAAGACGGGAGGGAGGTGAGCGGCGACTGAGAGTTGCTTTTCTCTTCCCTTGGTCATCCTCTGCCTTTTCTTTGCAACAGAAAGGGATGGGATTTAGGAGGAGGGGGAACTGAAATCCCTTTCATTCGTGCCAGCAGTGGTCAGAGCCAACTTTGAGGCTGCTTAAAGGGAAAAGCTTTCTGAGTGCTATCTTTTGGAGGAATAGGAGATGGCTGAACGATGCTTTGCCATCTGAGGAGTGATCTCTGTGTCGTGTTATGTTGTGGGAGTGGGTGGGGATGAAAAATAGTGGTTTTGGGGGAGAAAGTCCATGGTGATCAATGAAGCTGTCCACAAATGATGCTTTCCTTTTCCCTGCTGGGCCTCTCTCTGACTCAATTCCTGGGTCTCTGACCCCGAAAGTCCTAATTTCGCTCAGTCAGACCAGAAAGCGCAACTTCAAATAGTATTGGGAGGTGGCTTAGCCCAGATGTTTGGGAGAGCACTGAGGAGAACCTGATGTTTCCAGCTGTGGAGCCTATATCCAGTTAATCCCAGCAAGTAGAGGTCTTGGCTGGGCATCCCTCACTATCTTTTGCAGGGTCTTGCTGCTGCAATATCCATTTGTTCTGTGCTGTCCGTCAGATACCCCCTCCTCCCCTTGCCTTTGGGGACTTCTTGATGGGTCTTGGCGTGGGGTTAGGAAGCATTTGCTTTGGTTACTTAGATAATGACGTGTCACAGAAGTGCCCACTTATGTGCACACAGTGCAGAAAGTCATGAGCCTCACTGTGGCGTCAATTGACGTAAGAGCTTGTATGCACATCTAAGGAGCTTATGGTTCAATGTTAGGGACTGGAAGAGACTATGCAGTCTGTTGCATAGGTCTGTACGTACTTGTCTAAGTTGTTAGTGTCCCTGAACATCTACAGTGAGGTGTCACCAACTTGTGTAAATGAGGGAAGTTGGGTGTGTTTGTGCATGCACATAAATATGGAAGAAGGGCTGTGTAAATGTACAGTGGAGCTTCAAGCCATTCTTTTGTTTCGTGAGTAATCCTGGCTCATATGAGGAAATTTTCCTAACTCACCCAAGATGCATCTTGCTTGCCTTGTTCGTGTAATTAGTCCTTCTCTGTACACAGATCTCCAATGTGAATGAATTGACCAAGATTTGGCTAAAAGGTTACAGTGGTTGGGATTGCTTGGCTTACCTGACAGAGTTGGGATCAAAAAGGTGTGGGAAAATGGAGGCACTCGGGAAACGAGGGTAAAATATCTTCTTTCTGTATGTAGCACTCAACTCCGTTTTCTGTGTCAGCTTCAAAGCATTGAGGAATATGGAAGATGTTCTGGTGAAGGAATTGAATAATTAGACAGTGAAAAAGGATATTTCTCCCAGGAGGGTTAATTCTGTGATAGGGGCCAAGAGCTTTGGAAATGGCCAAAGCCAGCAGGACAGTGGATGCTACTAGAATGGGAAGGTAGCTGACCAAAAATATTATTTTCCTGGTTAAATATGTATGGGTATATGAAAGACAGAGGAAGAAAAATGAGATCGATGATGTTGGCTCTGAGTACTTTCCCATTTCATGCAGCCGAGTTATAAATTCCTCCCTGCACCCCCCCGTAGGCATTCCTAGTGAAACGCTGTCAGCTTCTCTGGCAGAGCACTGTGAACTTGGAGTCGTTAGCAACGCAGTAACAGCTTTAATGAGAGCTGGCTCCCTCTGAGCTGGGCTGACCCGAGGAAGGTGCAGAAGAGGGGACCCAAGTCTCATGTCGTTTCGATTCTCTAGGACAGGAAAGTAAGAGGGCATCCGTAAAGGTCTCCCTCCACATGCATATGTTGGCAAGGAGGAGAGGGGGAGAGCTTTCCCACTTGTTAGTTGGCATCCAAAAGTTTCCTGACCCATTGAGGTGGCTCATAGTGGAGGGTGAATGCAAAGAGGGGATAGTGCCCCAACCCTAGGAAGGGACTGTCACGTTGTATGCGTCACAGGCCTGACATGGTGCCACTGGGGTCAGCGGTTCTGTTCTCCTGTGGCTTTGTCCTCGTCAGGGCAGTGTCTCACAGAGCTCCAGCCAACTACAGCAATGCCTGGATTTGCTCTTTCCTCCCTTGAGATGCAGCGTTCTGCATCTTTCTGGTTTTTGCTCTGCAATTGTGCACCTTCTGAGGCAAGAAGAGCAGCGAGTGCCTCCAGTGTGCAGAGCCCCGTCGGTTTTTAGCGTGCTCAGAAATGCTGCATCTTTCTGGCAAACAATTGCTGTAGCTGGGAGATCTGGCCTAAGCTGACCAAGAAACCTTCCAGTAACAAAATGTGAGCACACGCTCTCCCCTTGTGCAAAGCTAGCTGCTCAGTGTCAAAATAATGCTTTCTGAAAGGAAAACAGTGCGTCTGCCCTTTTAATCTTTTCCAGCACCCTCATGTTGCAACAGCAGAAGCCTCGGGAAATGAAAAGAACTGTCTTTTAAGGGACACTAGGGCAAATGTTGGAATTCATTTTTTAGTGTTTCTTGGAGACTTGCCTCTTGCAATGCTTTTGTTCTCTCTTGCCCTTGTTCTATTTCTACAAGCTCAAAAAAAAGTTGCACAAAAGCAGTTTTTTCTTCTTCAAACAAAACCCAGTGGGCAGATTTGAATCCATAGGAAGACAGGATATGGTCCTTTCTTGCATCACTGTGCATTTTGTCTTGCAGGGATGAGCAGTGCCAGAGGCTGCCTGGCTTCCAGGGCTGCTTTTCATATGGGCTTACCAGCAAGATCTCTGACTTCTGGGGACGTGGCAGGCCTTGGTCAGCATCTTTCTCCGTGGGTGATGCCTTCTGTGGCTTTCTCGCCCTCCACTTTTTCTGCAGCGCTCCATTGCATGCAGTAGCCTTGAAAAGTTAGGTGGGCTGGAGCTGTAAGTCTTGTTTGGGGATATGGCTGGAGGTGCATTTGGTGTGGCTTCAACCCACCCGAAGGCAAAGCATCTTCTGGAAGCAATGTCATTGGAAGGGCCCTCTGCAGTGTATTTTTCATGTGTCCTTGTTCTCTGTAACATGTTGTCTTTTATGCTTTGCTTGTGGAGATCCTGAATCGGTTACCTACCAGTGTTTTGCTTCTCTGATGGCAAGACAAGTGATCTTTGCCAAGCACAAGGTCTGAAGAGTGAGGTTAGATTCTCCCTTTTTCTCCTGTGAGCCCCAACTGTTTGTGTTTGGGTTGGCAAGTTGACATCAGGGCTGGATTCACCTTCAGAAGCTAATAAGGGCTTTGCTGAGTGGAGATCACAGGGTGTGGCCCATAATTAATCTTCATATCCTGATCTAGACACGTGGACCACCCCCAAGTGCTCTAAGTAATACAGCGTATTAGTCACTATTGAATATATCCTCCTACATTTTTAATGGGAACCCACGCCTCCAGGGAACTGAGGCACTGAGAGATTGAGGAAGTAACTGAGAACAATTCGCTGTGCTAGGGAGCAGATCCCAGTCTCTTGCAGTGCTAATGGCTTTGTCCCACAAATTTAGCCATTTTAGCCCTCCTGTTCTTGACCCTCTCCATCTGTGGATATGTTAGTTGTACCAAGTGGCACTTTCCAAGGCATGCTGTTCACAGGCTCATAAAATGACTCCTGCACAGCAAGATACCTTATGGGTACCTGTACTGTGCCTGGAGCACACTTGCACAGGCAGCTTTGCACAGCTATGTTTTCCATCCTGACCTGCGTATAGAAGTGTGGGTTCTTCCCCTTGTACAGCTGTGTGCAGATGCACACACACTCTGTGTTTCTGTCTGAGAAATGCCCTGTCCTGCCCGAGTACCACAGCCTTTAAACAATTTGCCAGCTGCAGTGGTACCTCAGAAATCCCTCCAGCTATCCTATCCATATGAGCCACGGGGAACACAATGTGATCTGCCTGGCAGCGAGAGCAGAATAAATATGAAATGCTCAAGATCCCCCTCCTGCCTGGATCTGAGCTGTTTTCCTAAAGACAGGACAAGAGCTAAGTTTCTGTACAAGGCTTCCTGCATTTCTTGTGCTGTTCTTTAAGAGCAGGTGATGTATTTATCTCTCAAAGGGTGTGTTAATGCATTGGTCACCGCTGGCCCAGGTCTAGCCTGTACGCTGCCCTGGAATGCTATTTTTGTTAGTTCCTGAGATGCGGTTTGATACTCCAGAGTCCTTGGTGCTGTGAACATCTAGTCTCTACAGCGGAGCTTGGCATGTAATTGAACAGGATGGACAGAGAAAATACTGCATGCTTGGTTTTGATGGAATGGTAGCCAAATGCTGACAAGGGAAAGGTGATTGGCCTGTGATCACGTAGGGAGTCCCCTGGCAAAGATATGGGAACCCAGAGAGGAAATTCTGCTAGTTAGAATGGGACAATCTTCAGAAAGGCATTAAAAAACCCCATCTCTGAAACCTCTGGGGAGGGGATTTACGTCTTCACATCATGATTGAGAATTCTCTCTGTTCAGCTCCGGACTGTTGCAAAGACATGCGTGCACTGCAGAGCCCACAGAAGAGAGATGCCCGCTGATCCCCAAGTTCCTTCCACAGTGTCTGCTGGAGACTGGTTGTCCTCTCTGAAATAACAACAGCTGGTGCCCTGCTAATGCAATGTGGAAAGCAGAGTTCAGACTCTCTCCTTCCATTCCTGCCTTGTGCACTCTAGACCAGTGGGCTGGGTTGTCAGAAAAATTTGCCGTCTGGAAACCCTGTTAAAGCCCAGTGGATAGGGAATTGAAAGCTGTAGCTCAGAGAACAGAGTCTGCTTACTCCCCAGAATGGTGGGAAACCCCTTGCTTAACTGTACTGAAGTATACTGATGTCGGCTCGTATAGGTTCAGCTGTATAGTAAAGAGAAATGGGCATTTCCACGGTGCAGCTCATCCCATCTGAAGGCATTCATCTAAAACAGGCCAAATGAACTCTCCCTGTTGATTGCAGAAAGAATCTAGACAGCGAGCTCTGCTGTGGGGATCTACACCTATGGCACTGCCGGCGGTAGGGGTGGGTGTATCCCACCCTAGGCCCCTGCGGATGGGCACTGCAAAGCCAGCGCAGCTCTCATCTGACCTTTTGTGAGTGGGAATTCATCTGGAGCCAGATGTCCACAGCTGCAGCTGTGGCACAAAGATGTCATTCCGGCCGGCTGCAAGGCCTCACTCCTCCAGCCTCGTGAACGCCACGCCACGCATTATGTTGTGTGGGTGGCAGAGCCCCAGTTTCTCCAGTGCCGCAGTTCGCTGTGGTTATGGGGGCTAGAGCTCGTGGAGAATGAGACATGCTTCACTTTCTAACAGGAGAAAGGGGCATGTGATTTGTCTCAGCTGCCTTGCTGGATGTCATTCTTAAATGCCCTAGCACAGTTTCTTCCTCAGATTTGGCACCTGAAAGACAAAAGAAGGCTAATCCAGAAGAAATACCTTGACTCTGCCTCATCTTCCATTCAGCTGGAAAGAGACCAGAAGCAAAAGGATAGATGCTGAGGCTCTGCTCTGGATTTCATGAATGGATGAATGTAGAGACGCAAGCGGGGATTTTGAGGGGATTTGGAAGCCTGCTCCAGGATTTGTCTGGCACGCAAAGCATTTATAATACTTCCAGCATTATCATAACATAATGCCAGAGTGATTCGGGGCCCACTCCAGCTCTTAGTGAATAAAAAGCATAACTCCTATCACCATCAGTAGGAGAGGGATCCCACTTTTGATAAGTTGTAGTTTTGCATAGCCCATACTTTTCTCTTGTCCTGGTGGCACAAAGCGAGAGCTAAGATGTTTTTGTGGGCTGCTGTGAATGAGTGGGTCTGGTTGCATATGTGTGTGGGTGCTGAGCAAGCTGCACGAGTAACGCTGCCTCGGAGCAGCGCACCGTGGCCTCTTGCAGAGAAACGCAGCGTGACAGTGGAGTGGGTGCCTGGGTTACCTCCCCCTGGGCTTGTCTATAAATACCACCTTGGCACTGAAGCGTTCTGGCTAAACTCCTTAGATTTCGTCCTTTGTTTTTCTATCTGTTTAGCAGCTTCTAAAGCTAAAGAAGAAATGTGTACCAACGCATTTCTCTTAACACAGGTGGACCTGTGAGGGCCAGGACTATACTTACTGGTGGCTGCATGGGAAAGTCCTTGGGGGAGTCCAGCTTCTCAGGGAATAAGCAAAAGCCAGCAAAGAGCTGGGGAGTGACATTGGTCTGGCCACACGGGACCAGACTAGATGATCTTCTATGATTATTTCATCTGAATCCCATGGACTGTGACATGGAGAATAAACCTGGAGCTGTGCTGAGACACCGATGGCCCTGCAGTGCTTCTGACTAGTGCATCCAAGTGAGCTTTTTCCAGCTTCAGCTCATGTCTTCACCATCCAGCCACAAAAACGTAGTGCCACCTGATGCAACAGTCTTATGGTAGGAACTAGTACTGTGGGAACCGCTGTCCCAAGGCCTTCAGCCCATCCCTGCACAGGATAAGCACATCAGAGTGCTGTACCATTTTGGGACGCTCTAGTGCAGGATTTGGGGCCTTTTTTGCAGTCTGCACTGACGTGCTCTGCTCATTTTTAGAATGGCTGTGGATGCTCACAGTGCAACAAGAGATGCACTGAGCTTGCATGTTTCCTCCTGCCTCCTTCCCTCTGTGCCTGCCCAGCCAGCCTTGCCTGTCATCAGCAAAGGAGTAGCACTTCTGGAAGGATTTTCTGTATGCGTAGATGAGGAGCAACGCTGAAAGAAATCATTCTTACTGTTTCATTGTGCGTAGGAGCCATTGTCCAACCCAGGGCAGCTATTACACTGTCCTGAGCAGTCCAGCACTGCCACATTCAGATTCAGACTTGATGGAAGGGAAGCATAACTTTGCTATTTTGTGTGAGCAACTGCGTGCCTGCTGTAGCTAGATGCCTCCCTGCTACATGAATAACTCTGCAGGGGCCTGTGACAATGTGCTAGAAAAGTCACTGTCCTCCTGTGGGCACCACGTCATTTCCCATGCCCTCCTTGCCCTGCCATCCCTCTGTCCCTTTGGGGAACTGTAACTGCAAGCCCAAGGTAAAGGTTGGAGTTTGTGGAGTGTACAGGAGGTGAGCGATATTGTGCTGTAGCCATTAACGAGGTACATTAACCAGATGATGAGGGAGCGGCCTGACAGGGTTGTTAACTCCTGTCCCTCACCGTAACAAAGCTGTAAAACCCTCCAGAGGGATCAAAGTGAGAGCAGTACTGCAGCTCTTCTCAGTTGAGTCCAGGTTGAGAAAAGAGCAGCTTCGCAGGAGGAATTTTGTTAGAGACTGGGTGCGGTACCTGGAACCTATTTTGGGTCATGAATAAGTTGATATTTCTTCTGAATAATAGATGCACATGACGGTTGCTGAGAGGCAGATCTGTGAGTGGGCTGGGTCTCTGAAGGAGGGAGTGAGACATACAGAGTAAGCTGCAGTCCTGTTCTGAACAGGGAGCTTGCTGGATGCTGGAAGCCTGGCAGGACTGTGCAGGGATGACATTTGGATAGTAAACCTGCATGACTGAGGCAGAGAGAGTGCCTGTTTGGTCTTTTTGTGTCTCCTACGATCAGTATATACCACTGCCCAGCTTAGGTTCCGGGGCTGAGGAAGATAAATATTTGTAATGATACCATTTATCTGCCTCCATGAGGGGCTTGGTGTGAATGGGAGGAGAATGGTGCTGTGATTAAATGCTAGCACTGTTTATCGTGTGGGTCAGCAACCCGTGACGTGTGTCTGCCAGGGCAATTAGGCAGGTTTGGGACAGCACAAAAAGCAAGGCTGGACCCTGAGAGCTGTGGCGTTTTTTGGGAGGCAATGGCTGTGCTCAGATTAGCAGGATGCTTTAAGATGCTTCCTCACGCAGTGGTACGGAGAGGCAGCCTCTTGCTTCCTTGAGAGACAGCTTTCACCTGACTTTCTAGTGGCACGTTTTGCTTCTAATTTGGGAGAGGGAAGTATAATCTGGCACAAGCTTGCCACCCTTGAAAGGCTGCCAGCCAGTTCATGGCAATCTCTGTCTGCGTGGTCCCTACAGCCTTGGTGAGATACAAGAATATTCTATCCTTCCCATCCTCAGCTCTTGCGGTAGCTGCGGGGACGCAGTGCCCCAGGAGAGGCTGACTTTGGCTATGTTATGTGGGCTTGTATGGATGTTCAAAGGTTTATTCAGATGGGCTGTGATCCACTTGGATGAACAGCAGCTGGTTATGGAGATTAGAGCTACAGAAGTCACTACTAATGAATAATTCTTTCAGTGTCTTTCTTATAATAGTGGCACATCCACAAGGTGTGACTCTAGCATATTCATTTTCAGAGAGTGTGCAGCTCCTGGAATGACCTTCTGTGAGTGTTTGGAAGTATTTGGTTCTGTTTGTCAGTTAGATGAGCATCATTTCTGGCATGATTTTTACCAGGAAAAAATTGCAAGTGCTAAAATTGGGAGCATTGAAATGATTGGGTGGAATCTGAGTGGTAAGGGTGGGGGCCAGGACAACTCTACCTGCGTAGGAAGCTGTTGGCATGCAAGTGAGGTGTCTGTACAGTGGTAGGCTCTTTGGGCAGCGGGAAGGATGCTGATAGATTTGTATGTGCTAGCTTGGCCTGAGCAGTGAGATTCAGGCGTGGCAGGAGATTGTGAAAAGAGACAGCGAAGCAATGGGATGAGAGTTCAACTCATTCTTGCATGGCTCAGTTTGAAGTCACATCTACCTTAGACAGAGTTAGTTAGTCTAAGTTATTAGTTACTTTAGCTCTGAAATTCTCCAAGTGCAAGCAGCCAGTGTTCAGCCAAGAGTATTGAGAAGGGGGCCTGGCAGGCATAACTGTGAATAAAATTACTCTGAGATGAATCTCTTGGCAGCAAGGTGGAGCTGTCTGGATCCTGGAGGTGTAGATACTATCTCTGCCTCAAGCCTGGCAGACTAGCCTCAGGAAGAAGCAAAAATGGCAATAAAAGGTGCCTTTCTATAAATAAAGCCCAAAGGATGGTAGGAGGGAGAGCTACCAATTTCTGCCCTTTGTGGAGGAGTAACTGTCCATGGCATTGTGAGGATACTGGGATTATTGTCACCATAATCATGTGAAGAGGTACTGGGGTCAGGAAAACATTGCATGCCATAAACCTATTGCTGCTGAATACTTTTGGGGTTTTGCACTAGCAGGACACGTGTGGGGAAGGGATGCTTTGACCTGTGGAGCAGGGGGACCTAAGCTGTCTCCCTGCCACTGCCCTGTCCCCTGGCTTTGGGGAATTTGACAGCTGTGAAGCTCCTGGTGGCAAAGGATTTGTTACAATCCTCTGAAGCTGTCACCCCACGCATACAACTCCTTTCTTCGTCCAATTTATCTTTTAATAATGCTGCCAACATTATTTCTCATCGCTGTCTTGTGCACTCTGTGCTCTGCCTGGCAGTCCTTTTTGTCTCACCCAGGCATCTCATACCATAACACTAATAGGAAGAGACTCTGGCTGCTGAAGTTAATAACTTATCTGACAGCCTGAGTCATTCTTGTTACAGAGCAAATTGTAATCTATGCAGCAATCCAGGGCTGAGACCCCAGTCTGTGGGGGCAAAGGGGTTGTGGGGTAGACGAATGTTCGCATTCAGGTTGGGATCAGCACAGGCACTCCCCTGCTGCTAACACTATGGTGCACTTTCAGCTTGTAAATCTTAGGATGCTTCCCAAAGCAGTGTTACATTGGGTAGACGTGGGAATATAGAGGATCAGGGAGTCCAGGGAAACCTGTTCAAAAGGGAGCCTGTGGAGGAGGCAGAATGAAATAAGGTCTTCACTCTGTACTGAGAAAACCAACACACTGAGTGACTGAAAGAGGAAGTTCTTCTCTTTTTTGTCAACATGACAGCAACCTGGGGGAGCAAGTGTGCCAAGATGTCCTCACAGACGTGCTGCATCCCCCATTTTCATAGCCTGCACTCTGCATTTGTCAGGAAGCCCCAGTCCCTTGAGCTGCAAAAAGGCTTTAGGGCCACATGCAGCACTGAGCCCTCCTGAGTCCAGGCAGCACTGATTTCTCCCTCTTTGTCTCAACTATCATTACTGCTCTGGCTCATTATCAACTGAGTCAAAGAGTATAGCAACTCTTGTTTTCAAAGATTAGTCATCTGTAGGAATGACATTTGAAAGACTGACAGTTCCAATCAAATGACAAGGGCTGCTCTTGTGCTTGAAGATATTTGTTTAATTAAAAAAGGGTAAAATCAACCTGACTAATTAAGTGTTGTACCTTGAGATACAGCCTAGGAAAGTACAGATGTAGTCCTAGTCACTTGAGGAAGATACCAGGTTGCCATTGCATGGGTTGGACAGGCCTGAGGGGAGTGTGATGGGTCTGTGCTGTAGCTCTGTTGATACTCTAACATGGTTCCCTTCTTGGGCAAGGGATGGCCTGCCTCTCTGTCCCTGCCATGCAAGGTTGGTGACAGTCGTAATAATAACGATGTAATTTGCCTGGTTGATTTGAGATGCACCGTAATTACTGCATGATTACAGTATTCTTAGAGCAGCCATTACAAAACCCTCCAGTTTCTCAGAGCTCCCCAAGGGCTTGTCTCGCTCCTCACCTTGCAAGTAAAACCCTGCAGGGGAGTCTGTCTGTCCATCAGCCATATCTGCATCTCTCTTTGTGTCAGATTACATGTGCATGCTTTCAGTCACTTGTAGATCAGAGTTCCCTGGTGCTGAGACACTCTGCAGACCACAGGGAATACTTCCCTATGTCCCAACTAGTTTGGTGGCAGGATGGTGCTTGGCCAAGCAGGTCAAGCTTTTGCAAGTGATGAAGATGCTCTTGGAAATGGCAGGGGCTGGTGAGTGATACTGAGGAGCTGGGCAGCAGGGAGAGGCACTCGTAGGTGCCTGTCTTCCTGTGAGGGCTGCTTGTTCACTGCTTTTTTGAGTTGGACTGTGAAACCGTTGGCTTAATTCTATCTCCAGCTTTTGTTTGGCTTCTCCATTTCTCATTCATATGAAGGAGATCTGGGCTGGGTTTGGCCCTTGGGTGATTCTAAAATTAGGAGAAATGACCTTCCCCAGGCATGCACACCAGGCCATCAGATTGGTGTGAGTTGCACTTTGCCAGCACCTCAGGCATCAGTGCTTGTGCCATTTCTGTATTTAGCCTGTGAGCTACTTGAGCCTTGTGATTCCTGTCCAAAAGTAGGCAGCTATTTTCATCTCACCTCTAGAGCAAGCTGAGGTGCAGGTGAGCCAAAACAACTAAGCCACGGGGGAAGCCAGAGTCAGAACCAGACTTATATTGGAAGCTGGACAAACTGGTAGATTTAGCCCGTGCCTTTCCCACTACGAGACAAACTAAGAGCCCAATCCCACCTCTGTGGGCAATGCTGGAATAGCGCTGGGTTTATTGGATTGGCATATGGGGGTTTTATGCTAGTAGAAGAAAAGAAATAGTTCCCTTCTAAATGCCTCTCAAATGGAAGATGGGCCATGTTATTCTGACATGTCAAAGGCTCCCAGGCAGGTAAAAGCCTCAGTGTTCACCGTGGAGAAAGGAGGTGAGGGAAGAAGGATGAGTGCATCATGAGAAGCCCTGTGTGCTTCCTTTCAGCAGGCACAGTAGGGTTAGGAGACCCTGCCAAATTTCAGCAGTGACCAGAAATCGAAGAGAGGTAATTTTAAAATGACCTTCCTGTTTCCAATGAGAAGGTTGTGTAGGTTTGTGGCTGTGCTAATGGACTGCAGAACTGCAAGCGGCGATTGATTGTGTTGCAAGCTGCTGAATTACAGTTGGGTGTTTGCTTTATCATCCCGGATCCCCCCGCTTCCCTTTCCATGCTGTAGCATGAAAGAATCGATGTTAATCCTTCAGTCCCATTAGTGCCTTTTGCAGAGATCACAGGCTGTTGGACTCTCTGTGCCCTGTTTGACCACCCAGCACTGAGCAGGGCTTAGGATTTGAGCCTCATCTCTTTAAAGAAGCCATCTAATGGGGATGGGAGCTGGGGGTTTTCTCTGTAGGTTGGTGTAATGGTTTTGGCTATGATTTTTTGACCGACTGCTAAACAGGGAGGGAGCTGAGAGAGCTCTGAGTGCCATGCTGCATGTTTGCTAGATCTGTCCCACAAGGCCATAGGAGATAAAACCTGCGAGAAATACTTCTGTGACTCAGTGAATGGCCCTGTCCCTCCAAGCACTGCTGCTACGATATAAATATATTTCTGCAGCACTGGGGTATGCTATGATGCTGGAGGGTTCGTTGCTCGGGCAGCAGCCAACAAGGACTCTTGAACAGGCTGCTTGAGTAGGGTGCAGCAGCTAACCTGGGAACCCTGGCCCTGTTGCAGGCTTGTCTACAGTGAAAAGGTAGTTTCAATAAGGCAGAAATTTATATGTGAATTTATAGCCCAGAAGCTCTTCAGCTCAAATTACCTGCATGGCTGCTCTTAGTGCCTCTGAAATACAAAGCAACTAATTCCAGGCGTCCACAGCTGCCTCGCGAGCAGCACATGTTGGAAGTGGCATTGTGGGAAGGAGTGCGGAGGAGACGCCACGTGTGAATCTGCAGCGTGCTAGGAGCACTCTGCCTCCCCTAAGCAGGAACAGCACTGTTGTGCTCCCACGGCAATGGATGCTCTTCGCTGCCTGTCTGGAGCACCTCTCAGCCTGGGCATGTGCACACTATCAAGCAACTCTGACAACAGCTCCTGTAAAGCAGTTTTTACTTCAGTGGCGTCTTCAGGGACTTGTGCTTACAACAGCTGGTGTTTTGAAAAGTAATGGAGAATTTGGATGCCTGCATATTTTTTTCCCCAGCCTTCAGAAAAACCCACCTTCAAGATACTTGATGTTTGCTATTGAAAAAAAGAAAAAATATGCTTTTGAAAACTAAATCCCTTTTTAAGGTGTTTAAGGTGCACAGTGGTGGCTTGCTGCAGTGGGAGAGGGCTAGCTTGCTCACTAGCTCTGCAAGGCTTCTTTTTTTCCCCTTTTTTATGCATTAGAATCAGGTTATTAATAATTCTTTTTAAATAGAGGAGGGTTTATTTTTTTTCAGGGGTGAAAAAGGGAAGAGCTCAGTAATTAAAAGTAAGTGCTGATGGCTATGAAGCCAGGTCTCAGGTACGGAGCTGGTGAGCTGCTTTCCAGCTGATGCTGAAAGGTGTGTGCCATGTGCTGTGGGGCCTGACCTGCAACTGAGCGGGGTGGAGGGCCCTGCTGCGCTCCCTTGGCCTCGTCTCCCCGGCGAGTCAAGAGGCAACAGTGTGTGGGAGGTGAGCAGTCTCATCTCCAGGTCTGGAACTGGGAACATATTGCAGAGCCAGCTGGGAGATAAAATTAGGGCTCGTGGCTTGCTGGGCACAGCTCTTCGTATTTGATGGTCATATTTGTGAACTTTCCCAGGTGCCAGTGTGATGGGAGGCAGCCCCCAGCATATCCCAGCAGCCCAGGGTTCTCAGATGCACCCATGGAATCCCACGCCCTGAATTTAGACAGTATAGAAAGGCCTGGGACTTCTCTCAGCCACTAACAACAAAAGCTGTGAACTGTGTGGTAGTGAGGTAATCCTACTACAGCACTAGCAAGCGTCGCAGTCTTTCTTCTGACAGCCATGTCCATTCTTTCATCACCCAGCTATGTTACGCATGTTCAACCTGTTAGGCTTCCTTGGGTAGAGGGAGAAAGGGAAGTCCACAGGGAGCCTGGTGTTAGCTTGACATGTTTGGCTCAATGATTCAGTCTTGCAGATCCTGAAGTGGCCTTCACTAGCCTGCTGGTTGGAAAGGTGAGGCTTGGTCATTATGGCCTACTGCCTCTCTTACATGAGAAATCACGCAGAAGCACGTGTCTTCAAACCCTTTGGACAAAGCATATGCAAAGCCTATTATGGAGCTGTGGAATTTAGTCCAATCGTGTTGAAATTGGGTCATCCTTTGTTAGTGTCACTTTTTAAAATCTATGGAAGTCAGCGGTGCGCAAAATATTCAGTGCAATGCAGACCACGGAGGTGGAAATGGAGAGTCTGGAAATATGTCTGTCTCTGACAATGTTGACACTGTCTTAGATGAGCAAAAGGGATAACTCAAGGTATCGTTGTGTCACCAGTTCGAGAAGACTTGATGGAGAAGCCCTTAAGTGAGCTAATTGTTGGAGCACTCTTTTCCCAGCACTCATTCAGCACTCACCCACAAGCAACCTTAAAGAAAGTCAAACAGCTTTTCATGGGTCAAACAGCATTTCCCCTAAGAAAACAACTCCCAGTTGTCTTTCTATTTTGGAAGTGGGTTGTAAGTAAAATGGCTTTTCATCTCGATGGAGATGCTTTTTAAAAACCATGTGTGAAGTGCAGCCCTTTATCAAGAAGTATTGGGTGCTGTAAATGCTTTTTCATCCAGGACCTGAGTCAACCCACAGCTTTCCTGGCTTGAGAGAGAATCTGGACCAAGCATTGCCAATCCTGACTGATAGACCGGTGCATCCTCTGAAAGCAGTAAGGGCAGCGCTGCCTCTATGACAGACAGGATTTCCTGTGTGGCCAGGCCGAGCTTGATGAGACTCTCCCAGGCACCAAGGATCCACATCAGCCTTGCCACTTTCTGTTGCCAAGTGCATGACACATTTTTTGCTTCTGCCTTGCTTATCACAAGAAGATTGCAAAGCCCAGGTTCAACCCTCTTCAAAAGCACTGTCATAAAAGGCTACCTGCCCCTTCCAAGGCATTCCCCTATGTGTCTTTGGAGCAACAAGGAAAGGAAGTGCAGTGAGTGTAGCTAAGGATCTTTGAGAAATCCCGGACAGCACTTGGGCACTGTGGTGATGATTGCAGTGTAAGAACCTGTACAAGAAAGCAAACACATTTAGGACAATGCATTAAATCTTTTAAGGATTTAACAGATCTGCCTTGCTGTTGGAAGCAGTGAAATCTTGGGACTAGGCAGTGTAGTCAGCATAAGAGCAGTGCCATCACATCTCCTGTCCTGTTTCTAGCTCTGGCCACCTCTACCGGCGTCTGCAGAGTTGGAGCAGCATGGGGGAAAGATTAATCTGGAGAAGAGAAAGTTTCTGATGCTTGTTAAAATTTGGCTGAAGCTCCAAAACTCAAGGGTTTATATGTTTGCCAAACTGGTGGGTGGTTCATTCTAATTCTGGATATGCAGTTTATTCACATACACAACTAATCCTTTTTTGAATCCTGTTAAGTTCTTGTTCTTCTTAGTATCCTGTGGCAAGAAGTTACAGAAGCTAATTGTGCTTGTGTTGAGCTCCCTTGATCCACTTTGCTCATGCTTGCTTTAAATTTTAAGTGTTGTTCTGAGAAGCTTGGTTAATATTATTTTTCTCTGTGAGAGAATCTGTGTTCTTGATCCCATTTGTTGCAGCAGGGCTCAGGGGCTCAGGACTGGAAGGGGACAGTAGGTCAGGTTTTGCTTCAACTGTTGCAAGGTTGGGGAAATTCTGCAATCTCTGTGCCTCAGTTTCTCTAACAGCTTGGAAAACACGAGTGTCCCCTGTGTATGTAGCCAAGGCAAGTGTAGTGACAGAACTAGGGTTTGCAGGTGAAGCTGGACAACAGTATTGAGTGGAAAAACAGCCTCCTAAAATCAAGCTTCCTTTCCAGGCTTTTGCAATATTTCTGAATTTTCTGGGTTTTGTGCTTAAAAAAAAAAAAAAGAAAGAAAGAAAAAAGAAGAACACGTTATTTTTCTATTTTTGGCAACAGGAATTATTTTAATTTTTTAAAAGAAGGAAACAAATGCTGGATAAAGAGGTGATGCAAACCATCGCCCTCCATCACAGACCCAGTCTGCATTGGCTCAACATTTTTGATTCCCATGGATGAATCCGGTTCTCCTCTAGCTGGCAGATTGGTAACAGCAGTCTGAAACATTTCTGAATCATTCTCACTCCCTTTCTTGACTTGCAATTCAAGCTTTGCGTTGTACAAATCAGCTGTAGCTCGAGGATGGTGCATTGCCCCTTGTGGCAGCATGCAGCCTTCTGGGGAGCCCTGGGCTGCAAAGCTTCTGTCCTTTTCTCCCGTGAGTCGGGAGACTCTGAGGTTGAAGTTTGCACCCCTGATTAAATCCTCGAAGAACAAGCAATTCTGCCTGCTTATTACTCAGTTCTGGCTATGTTATGCTTAATAACTAAACAGTAATTAGCTCCACAGTTTGGCTACTATACTTATAATAGCCCCCATTAAAGTTACGGGGTTTTTAGGCAGTAATGGCTTACGGAGTAATTAATGAGCAAGAGGCTTTTATTACTACCTTTATTTTTAGCCTGTGCTTTACAAGCCTTTTCTGCCAAATACCAAAATCTTAGACAGAGGCTTGTCGTGCCTGTCCCCTGCCACGCGGTGCGGAAAGGAGCAGGGCTAAGTACGGAGCACCTGGAGCCAGCCACCGGTGTGCCCACATGCGGCTGGTGGGAGCCCAGTGACAGAGCCCTTGTCCCCAGTGTCTGCTGTGCTGTGTGATTGCAAGGGAGAGCCGTAATTGCCCAGTGCCTCAGTTTCCTCATCTGAAAAGTGGACATGACAGCACTGCGCTCACATGCCCGCAGTCGTCTTCTGTGCAAGACGACTGGCTCAGGTGTGTGAACTTTCATGTAAATTCAAAAGGGTTTGTTGGGTCGCAGGGGTTGTGGTCCAGCTGCTTAGTGGATTGAGGTGGGCTGAGTGGAGGGGCCAGCTCTGGCCTGTGCCACTCCCACATCATTTTTCAGCAGGGATCAGAACCAGTTGCTGTTGCAAAGGTGAAAGAAACCCTGTGTTTAGGTTTAGGGGATACTTTGCCCAGGGCGAAAAGCTATTAGTGAGAATATACTTTGTATCCTGAAGTATGAGTGTTTATTTTCTTTGTAAAGCTTTTGTTGTAGAATTCAGCTGTGTTTGTTTGTTATTTCCTGGCTGTTTTGTAATACAAGGAAGTGTTTGGTATGTTTGTTTGGGTTTTTTGTGTATGTTTTTCTTACATCTAGACAATATTTTTACTCCAGTGACTTACGTATATATACAAATTCAACTCAAGCAATTCTTTAGTTTAACATGTTCTAAATCACTTCTGTTCAATGGGGAAAACCAAGGAGTAATGACGCTGGGACTATCAGCCCCAAAGGAAGAAAGAAGGTAAAACTGACTGTAAACCAGATTGCAGATCAAATCAGTGTTTCCTACGGTGTCAGAGCTGACGCCAATTAACTTGATTTAAAAAAAGAACCTTCAGTGTTTAATAATCCAGCATGTTACTAACACGTGGCTCCAGGATTTATTAAGGCTTTTTTATTAGATGAGTGCCCTTTTAATATTGTCATGCCTTGACACCATTGCCCTCTGCCGGAGGATGTGAAATCTCTTTCACCATGTGGCATAGCCCTTCTGCTTGCAGCATGTCAAAATACATTTCTGCCAAGGAAAGTCCTTCCAAACTATGCAAAACACCTTTGTTTTAGAAGTATTTTAACTCCCAAATCGCTTACATTTGAGCTGGTGATTTTTCGCCTGATTTTTCAAAACTGAAAAAAGAAAGTATACTTTCTGTAGTGGAAAATAGAGTTTGATCTTTTTAACTAATTCATGTTTAAATTTCTTCCTCCTCCTTCTTTTCCCTGTGGAGGAGGAGATAGCAGAAGCCTAAAATTGACAATCTGAACAAAGCCAGGTTTTGTTTTGAACGTTTTCAGTGGGAAAAGGAGAGTGGTATTATGATGGGGCAGGGGTAGAGTGAATGCCTTGAAGAGGAGCATAATTTTCCCCAGACTAATTTTTGGCTAGCCTCACTTGTGCAGTAAACAGCAACAAAAAGCATCGTTTGGCTTTGGTAGCGAGGGATTTTTTTGGATGCAGGGAAAGCCCTCTGTCTTGGGCTGCGAAGCTGTGACTTCTCTCACCAGCAGTGTAAAATTGTGGGCGGCCACGTATTCCCTAGCTGATGTTGTTCACAGGAGAAAATGGATTTCACCTTTTGCAGCTTCAACATGTGATGGTGAGGTGGGAGCGTGGCTGAGAACTGGCATCACCCTGCACTGAGGCCCTCAATTGCGTTAGCGTGTTGGGAGGGAACACGCTTGAAATACTTCATCTGTATCCAGATTTTGTAGTGCTCACAGCAGCCCCAAGTGAATTCTTACGGTGTCCTTCAGTCAGGCTTCTCAGGGTCATCAATAAAATCAAATCGCTTCAGGAATTAACTGTGAGCAAATGTCTTGGCTGCAGAGCAGAGTACATGGTACACCATGGATGCCGACAGGCAGCTCCGTGTGCAGAAGCGTGGGGTCAGCAACTGGGGGTCAGGCTGTGGTCTGTGGCTCCACGTTCTCCCCCAGCCGACCATCGCCATCTGCGATTCGGATCCATACTGGGCTTGTGTCCCTTTGGCTGTGTGGAGTGCACTGTATATAGGGAAGGGAACATTAATTATAGCCACCGCGTGTGAGGTATCTGATTCACATCTGCAGCCCACAACTGCTGATGCCAATGGAGCTCAGCGTTCAGCCAGCCCCAGGAGGACATGGGGATGAAGCGTTTGCACAACAGAGCGCGCTGTCCCCGGCAGCTCTCTGCTGCCAGCCCGAGCAGAGCTGCAAAGCAAAGCCAACAGCTCTCTGCTGGGGCACAAGTGGGCTGTGTTGGCCCTCGGCAGCTGGAGCACCAAAGTGACAGATGATTGACCAGGGAGCTGCTAAATGCTCTGTAGCTAATTAAAAGGAATCGATCCTGAAGAGACCAATGCACAAATCGTTGGAGCCTGCTCGTTTTCCCCTGTGTTGAAAGCGTGGAAATCAGAGTAGCACCCCAGCCCAAAAGTGCCCATTCTCCATCATATGAAGCCCAGGGTCAGCCTGTCCTATGGGAGGATGCTGACAATTTGGGTCTGGATGGCAGGAGGCAAGGAAAAGGCATCTTTGAGGTAAGAGCACTGTGTTCAGAGGAAGCTGCCCTTGACAAACGGGGCATTTGATGCATGCCAGCCCACTGTGGCAGCTTGCCAGATGCTGTGAATTGACTCTGAGTGGCTCTTTTAGCATGCCATTTCCTCCCACCCCCTCTCCAGTGGCGGAGTCCTTTCCTTGGTGCATTTGCAGCGAAGGCACTTTACCAGGCAAGGTGTTCAGTCTTTTCAGAGCTGCCCTTTACAGCTCTGCCCTACAGGGATGCTCAAGGGACATGTTCTGGCTTTATTAGAGGATTGAGAGGATGCCAGCACTCAGTGCCCTCTGCTCAGGCAGTGACAGCAACTGCAGAGACAGCAAGGATGAGGTCAGATGCTCTTCCCTGAGGGCACTGTGCTTTGGCAGTGCTAGGCCAGCGGGATTTCTCTGGCTCTGAGAACTGGACAGGGATGCAGCAGAAGGCTGATGTTTGCTAGAATAATTCCTCCTCTTCCTCCATGGTTTATTTTGTCTGGATGAGGCTGCTTTCTCCAGTTCTGAAAAAAATAGGGACAAATCTGCATTGCTGGGAGATGCTTCCTTGAAAGTCTGCAGGGTGTCCAGCTGCACAGAGCATGCATATCCTTGGGCTGTGAAAAGCTTTTTCCTGCTGGGTCCCTGCACTTGACTGCAGGAAACCCTACTTTCCGTAGAACCCGATGTCTTTGGTTTAGAGGTTTGTTGTTGTTTCCTCTGAAGACCTGTCCAGAAGACTAGCTCCCTCTTATCACCTTCACTAGCTGCAGCTTGCCCCGATCCACCACAACCTCCTTCCATACCGCTGAGTCCTTGCATTTCCTAAATGCAGTTTGCCAGCACATCTGCTGATTGCGTCCTCTGACGAGGGTCTCCTGAGTGAGGCTTTGCCGCTGTGCACGGTGCTGGAGGAGTGTGGATGCACGTGAGGAGGATGGGTCCCCAGCTCCGTAGATGCTGGCACTGTGATCTCTGCACAGGTTTTTGTATGGGACGTGGCAGGTCTCTCCCTGGTGAGAGACCTCTGGGTGTGGAACTGGCTGTTTGCTAGAGTTGGCTGGAAATTTTTTGATGAGTTGGGTTTTTGTATGTGTGGAAAAAAAATGGATTCGCTAAAACTTTTGTTGAGGGACATTTACATGTCCCTTTTAAGGACAAAGGCCAACCTGTGTTTTCCCTACCCCTTGGAAGACCTGGTAAATTAATACCTCTGTGACTGAAGTGCTAATTTGGAAGAACCAGGTTCTGGCCAGCAACTTGAATATCCCTTGCTTGTACTTTAAAAGGACAACCCATCAGTTCTTGGAGCCATTTCACTTCAAGTCTTCCACTGGGCTCAGTGCCAGAGGGTGACTGTACAGCCCAGTGGTCAAGGCGTGGCCACGGGAAATTCAGAGCAATCCAAATTGGGCTAATCAGGGATTTGAACCTGGATCTCTCCATGACTGCCCCACGCGACCAAGAGAAAGCAAGCTCCAAGCGTCTCGGGAAAAACATTTGCAAAGTAGCATCGTATCTACAGGCCAGGCTTGAGGAGCTCCCTTCTGATTTAAGGAGGGGATCTGATAGTTTCCAGGGTACTGCAGTGGCAGTGACTGACCAGCCAGCCAGTGGCTATACAGTGGGAGATCAGTGCTTTTCCCCAGAGCAGACTGCTCCCTGCCTTCGACTGCAGTGTTCTCTGGGCTCTCCCTTGTCTGCAATGCAGCCCTTTTAGCAGTGGGCTAATGCATTCCCCCACATGGGAACAGTGGTACTAAACTGCTACCCATGTTTGCAAACCGTCCACCGTGTGTGTCCCTGCTAAGTGATGTACTTTGCTTGCCAAGATACTTGGATAAAATACAGTCTGCTTAAATCTTGTATGTGCTTGTATTGAATCAAACTAAGCCATTGTGGCAGTTCAATATACTCCAGTCGCAACGCCTCTGAGATGGAAGAAATGAACCTGAACAGGCCATTGGGAGCCTGAGTTAAAACTGGCTGCATCAAAGATGCCAGCGGGATGGTCTGAGCTGAGGGGATTACAATGACGGGCAAAACGCAGGGTCACTAGCTTCGCTGGAGCTGTATTCCCACAAGCGTAGGTGCAGTCACCCTGCGTGCTCTGCCTGGCAGAGGGAGAGGGCGTGGTGGGTCAGAGCACTTGCTGATGTGTCAGGCAAGTAATGTGGTCATTATGGTCTCTGCTTCCTCCTAGGGGCTTGGGCCTAGCACGTGGTGTTGTGAGCCTTGGGGGGCTTGTGGATGAAGGGTCCTTTTCTGCTGGGGGATGGTTCAGATGCTGTGGCACTGAGCAACTTCTGCTTGGCTGAAGCAAGGGACTTGCTTGACAAGTGGATGCAAAGGAAAGCAAGGCTCTGGATACACAGGAGGCATTTCTCCCTGGAGGGGTGGGATGCATTCTGTTGCTCGCTGCCCCAGTTTGATTTGCTCTTCTTGAGGAGGATTTGTGAACTCTGTGGAGCAGCTCCCTAGTTCTTATCTCTGCCTACTCACCTTTGCTCTGTGTTGCAGGTTTCCTTCCAAATGAGTCCCTGAAGTTCCTGCTGGCAGCTCCAGCAGTGTCCTGTAGAAGTATCCTCTTGCTCCTGGTCTCAGCAGCCGAGGCCCCTCCAAACCTGCTTCTGCAATGGGTGGGTTGTAAGCACTGGTAAGACCTACGAGTCGTGTCGCCTTCGCTGCTCTCTCCCTCTCTCGCGTTCTCTCTCTCTGTCCTTGCTCCTTCTTGCCCATTTATTTCTGTTCTCCATGTGCTCTGCTGTTCTGTCTCTGGGGTTTTCACTGTCAGGTAATGAGGAGCTGTGGGTCCAGTCAGTCTTGGAGATGCCGAAGAGACGAGACATCCTGGCTATCGTGCTGATAGTTCTGCCCTGGACACTACTAATCACCGTCTGGCACCAGAGCACCATTGCTCCACTGCTTGCAGTGCACAAGGGTGAGAGAAATCAAACCAGCCCATGCCAAGTCTGTGCATCCCTCCCTCGTCCTCATCTCCTCTCTCATTTCATTTCTCCATGGCAGCCATGCTCATCTCAGCTCCCAGTCCATGCTCATGCAGAAGCACCCCCACTTCTGCTGCAGGAACAGCCCAGTGCTTATAGGGTTTCTTCAGAGACATCAAACTCCAAGCCATGGGATATGCTTACTGCACTTGGAGAGCTCTTTATGGCCTAAAGCCAGAGTACTGAAGGAAGATGCTTTTCTTTGTTCCCTGATGATCCATAAGAGGGGAGTCCCTTCCTGCTGGCGTTTGCAACATTCTGCACACAAGTTAGTCCAGCAGGAAAGCTGCAAAAAAGAGAGCAGAGGAAACAAAGCTGCCACTTGAGACAGTTGCTCTGGGAGACAGGAGGCAAAGAGCATTTTTTGAGTGTCCTCAGGAAAGGAGCAAACTGGTGCTCTTGCACTTGAAGGAGAAGGCAAGAGCCAGCATCTCCCCTGATTGTTTGGTGGAGTTACAATGCTATGAGAGAGTCAGCTTCCATGCTACCTGTCACACAAAGAATTAAATAGAGCCCTGGCCCAAATCAGATGAATGCAGGAAGTTCTGAGGGATCCTCTCTGGCCAGAAGGATCCTAGTTTTTATCCTGTTCTTGGCATAGCAGCAATATCTAAGGGCTGCGAGAGCTCTTGGGGGCTGGAAGAAGCCATGCTGCTTACTGCGGTCTTCATTCTTGGTTCTGCCCTTCTGCTGAGCACCAGGGCAGGTGGGTCAGCATGGGGAGGCTTGTCTGTGGGGAAGGCAGCCAGCTCATTTTCCCTCTCTGGTCCCTTTCTCTGGGAGATTCTCTCCCCTTTTCATTTTAATGTTTGCACCCATCCTCCTCAGTTGCTTATCCTTTTGCTGAACAGTCTGATGTGCAGTCTGAATTGTCAGAAGTTCAGAGTCTGTCCCCAGCAGCTTTACCTTTCCCCCTGGAAGACTGACAGCCACCCATAAGGCTTTGGGTAGTTCTTAGGGGAAAAATGACTGTGATCCCCTCTGGAAGGTGGACAGTGTTTCAGAGGATGAGGGATCTACTGGGCTCTAAAACAGGACTTGAAAGACTACTAAGAATACGCTGTCTGTATACCAGTTTGATTCAATGCCCTAAAAACTAGGAGCTGTTTTTTGTGAATGGCCACGGACACTGAAGCACAGAGACTGCTCTGCTCTGACTCAGTCCTAAACTTACCACGAGCTTCGTAAAACACTTCCTCTGCCTCTGCTTCTCTGAGCCCCCGGTGGAAAATGAGTGGTGATAGAGACCAACCTGAAAGCTCTTGGGAGAAATCATTTTGTTCTTTTAGTGCATTTCTGAGATCCTTTGGTAGCAGGTGCTGAAAAAGAGATGTGCATCTATACACTAGTGAGCACAGAACGGCAGTTCTTACACATGACAGGATTTACAGCTGAGGGTTTGACCTGCAGGGGTTTGCAAACTCTCAAGCACTGTCCTGGCTAATTACATTTGTGTCTGTGTCCAATGCATTTTGCATATTTATTTTTGAATTGATTCCAGTGTTCTCTGCTTTCAGAGAGCTCTGCTATGTGATGCTGATGTGCTTTGCCTTATATACGGCCTGGTACCAACATGTGCAGGACACCTTGTCCCTGTCCCCCTGCCCCTAAATATATACCCTCCTCTGTCAATGCCATGGAGTACGAGGCCTTCATTTGGTTCAGGGCTGGTATCAAAGTCTATGCTGCTGGAAGAGTAACATGCTATGAAAAAACCATAGGTAGTACCCTGCTGGGTCAGATCTAATGTCTGTCTGTTCCTGTTCTTTCTCACCTGAAGTTCCTGGTAGTAGCTGGTTTTGCAAAATCTATGGCTCAAAGTATTATGTGCCCACTAGAGAGCAGCTGGCTTATATCCTGAATGGAGGTGCCCCTTCATCTCTACCAGTTCTAACTGTAGACCGTGGTATTCCTGCT
>NW_008824036.1:118039-147314 GCF_000699105.1 Pygoscelis adeliae | reverse complement strand
TGGTCTACGGTGGTACAAAAGTGTGAAAGTCACACCCTGGAAAAGTGACAGGTGCATGAACATTTTTTTTCCCTTGAGCTGATCATGAACAAGTCTCTCTTTGCAAGGATTTTATATGTTTGGATCAGTGTATCCTATATATATGCTGCTCATTGTTCACATCCACACTACTGAATGGGCTGCTATGTTCAGAGATTGGTAGGGTCTTTTTGAGGAGAGGTTAGTCAGAGGCAGGTGAAAGTCTCTGCAGGAAAAAACCTGCAATTACAGGCTTTAATTTCTACTCTCCATTTCTGGATTTGAAGTGTGTCTTTCCCCACTTCTCTGTGCCCCATCGCAGGCCTGTCAGGAGAGCAGTAGGGTACTACAGTATCCTGGCCAGACGATGCTGCTGGGGGATCTTCACTGACTCGGTATTTTCCACCAGTTAGTTCCCTGCCTCCCAATCCAGGTGCTCCAGTGCCTGAGTGCAGAGCCATGAGTCGTGTCCCACCGAGCGTGGTGCCCAGAGCACTGGAACTCTTCAGGAATGACGGCTCGTCAATCCATGTTGCTATTTTCTTTACCTAGATCCAATTGCTGTACAAGCCTGTCTCTTCTGGGTGCCTTTCGAAGTTGCTTATTCTGAGCACTCAGCTGCAGCATTGTCCTGGGCTCTCAGGCCTTGTTTGGTGCTGGTTTTCTAACAGCAGGAACTTCTTTTCTCATGTGTGTTTGTCCCTGATTCCTTTATTTATTTGTGTACTTATTTATTAAAGCCTCCATCCGAGCTTGTTTCCTTTCCTCTGAAACCATGAGGGTGACCTGCTATTAGCAAGCAGCCTGCTGGCTCACTCGGGGGGTGTTGCAGGACTGAGTCCATGCGGCTTTTTCTTCTCTCTCATACCCTTGCTCAGATGATGGTGGTGACTCCCGGCGTGATCTCGCTGCAGGCTTGGACTCCAAGGAATACTGCTTGTCGGACCGGGACATTGTGGAGGTGGTGAGGACAGAATATGTTTATACCCGCCCACCCCCGTGGTCAGACACCCTTCCCACCATCCACGTCATTACACCCACCTACAGCCGGCCCGTACAGAAGGCAGAGCTGACGCGCCTGGCCAACACACTCCTGCACGTGCCAAACCTGCACTGGATCCTGGTGGAGGACTCACAGCGGCGCACGCCTCTCATCACCCGGCTGCTGCGGGACACGGGACTGAACTATACCCACCTGAATGTGGAGACACCCCGCAACTACAAGCTGCGGGGAGACATGAGGGATCCCCGCATTCCCCGGGGGACCATGCAGAGGAACCTTGCCCTGAGATGGCTGAGAGAGACCTTTAACAAAAATAACAGCCAGCCTGGGATTGTTTACTTTGCCGATGATGATAACACCTACAGCCTGGAGCTCTTTGAGGAGGTAAGACCCTGCTGGGGGGCTCCCAACTGGCTGAACACAGCGGATTAGCACGTGGGGTATAAAAGATGCTGTGTACTGAGCCGAGGAGATGCTGTGTACATCCTCTCCTGAGCTCTGGATCAGTCTTGTCTGTATAGTGGTCCCACTGCAGCTGTCCTGAAGTTTTCTCTGGGGCTTGGTTACTGCGCTGCAAAATGTGTGTTTCCCGGTGTCAAAGGCATCCTGTGCAAAGTAACGGGAACCCCAGTTTATCCTGTGGCATGTGGTCAGGAGGCAGATAGTTTGTACTGTAAAGGAAGCTAATGAGGAGCTGCCTTCCCCTATGGGGAGCCTTGTTAGGGTTGGAACATTGCCTGCTGCCCGACATGCCTGTGCAGAAGCACGTGCCTAGCAGAAGAGACCTTGGCCATCCTCCTTCCATGCCCCACTGTGGAGGAGATTTCCAACTGGTTCCTGATCTGATGTTATCCGCTTTTCTTCTCCATCACCCCTATGTATTGCACTTGGCTGTCTGTTAATTCATGTTTGTTCTTGTTTGAGGAGTCCATGGGGTTTCTCTTCCTTGCTTGCTGTTTGCATTTGTTTGCTCTCATCCCAGAGTGTCCACTGGTTAAATTCTGTAGCTGTCAAGAAGCTGGTGCCTGCTCTGCACAGATCCCCAGCTGAGGTAGCAGTGCCCTTTCAGAGTTATGCCTGAATGGTGTCAGCACTCATAGGCTTGCAGGACATCTTGTTCAGAGATGCTCTATGTGGTTGTCTCTGGGTTGCCGCACACGCAAGGAGCATGCGTTTGTCAGTGCTTGCTTCTCCTCCCAGAAAAGCGGAGCCCTTCGCGCGCTGCCTTGGAGAGGGCTGTCTCTCTGCTGGGAGATGTGTGCAGCACTCCCCTCTGGAGCTCTTCCTCTTGCAGCATCAGGGGACGGATGGTCTCTCATGCTGTTGTAAGTAGACGATGGGGCTGAGATCTTAGCCTGGAAGTTTGCAGCTCCAGGAACTGTGATGGCAGGCTGAATTTCAGCATGTCCTGACAGTCTTGTCGGGCTTGAGTAGGGGAAGGTTCCCACGTGCTTTCCCACCTTTGCTGTTTGTTCCACTCCTACTGGGGCTCTAAATGAACTCCTGAGCCTTTCCCTGTCTGCAGGTATGCAATGGTCTCACAGTGCCAGGTACACTGTACCTCACCTGGCTTCCAGCTCAGAAATTACTTGTTCCCTTGCTTTCCTGAGGCCGAGCTCTTGCAGCAAGGGACAAGAAAGGAGGATTGCCTCCTTCCCCACCAGTTGCCAGTTTTCATACCAGGGATCTCCTATTTATTTGCTCCATACATGCTCCCTTTCCCCTCCCTGATGGCTTTCACTTTAGCTTGGATAGCCACAGGAATATACACGCTTTTAAAGCTGAAAGCAAATTCAGACTGAATGTCTTTCTTCCACAGTCCCCTTTGAGGCTGGCTCTGGCAGCATCCTGAGACAGACACCACACATTAATAAAGCAGAAAGGGTTCCTTCCTTCACCTATGTGCTTTGCTCTTAGAGGCTTCTCCTCTCTGATCTGTAGCTGCAGTTAAGGTCACATGGAGCCAATGAAATGTGCTGTGAAATGCAGAAGACACACACTATTGTTCCCTGTGGACAGGGGCTGCTGTTAGCATGTGTATAATGCAGAAGGGCAAGTGCCAGAGCTCTTCTGGTCTCGTTTGCAGTAATTAGCAGTGATGAGATTAGCTCTGGGAGATCCCTGATCTAAGAGACCGGGCTGAGAGCAGAACGCGAGGCCGAGCCTGCCAGCAGAGCAGGACAGGGCTCTGGGAGGGTGAGCGGGCAGACTGGCATTCAAATCATCTGCATTGACAAGTGCAGGCATCTGAAGTGTCCCCTGATGGCTCCTATCTATTTCTGTTGACTCTACAGGGAGTAGAGGCATCCAGTGTTGCAGTGTTGTTCCGCTGGGTAGCAGGAGCAGCTACAAAGCACCGTCCTGCGCGCTGGGAGTTTCTGGAGAGGCTGCGCTTCTCAGCTGTCCCTGAGGTTGTGGGCTACAGCTGCAGTGCCTCACTCTAAAGATGCTTTTAGCCTTACTGTGGCTCATAGGTTGAGATTGCAGCTCAAACTCCTTAGCTTTCAGAGAAAGCACCTTTCTTCCTAGATAGGCCATTCCTGCATTTCCAGGTGGCCTTGGACAAGGTGCTTCCCTCCTCTGTGTCCTGGTTTCCCCAGCTGTCCATGTGGAGGACTGATGCCCCACAGCTCTAAAGGCCTTTGGACAAAAAAACACTCTGAATCTCAGTTATATTTATTATTGGCAGCTTTGTTTTTAGTGCTGAACTCATGCTTGGTTCCATGGCTATCCATTACTATTGCTATTGTTAGTTGCCACTTTCCAAAGCATTTTGCTTCTCCAGAGCCAGGGTGTTCATCCTTGTACAGGTGAGTAATGAGCTCTGTGGCCACAGAGGGTGCCTGGGAACCTAACCCAGGCCCTTAGCTCTAGGGTTTGTGCTGAAGCTCAGGGGCATGCGTCTCCTGCAGGACAGTGAGCAAGGTGGGGTGCTGGTTTGTGTATTGGAAGTTGCATGCAGCTGATCCTTCTGTGTGCATCCACCATACCCTTCTCTTTCCTTGCCTCCAGATGCGCAGCACCAGAAAAGTGTCAGTGTGGCCAGTAGCCTTCGTCGGTGGCTTGCGCTATGAGTCACCCAAAGTGAACGCTGCAGGGAAGGTCTATGGCTGGAAAACTGTGTTTGACCCCCATCGCCCCTTTGCTATAGACATGGCGGGGTTTGCTGTGAACCTCAGACTGATTCTCCAGCGATCTCAGGCTTACTTCAAACTGCGAGGAGTGAAGGGAGGCTACCAAGAGAGCAGTCTGCTCCGGGAACTAGTGACCTTGAATGACCTTGAGCCGAAAGCTGCCAATTGCACTAAGGTATGGTCTCTTTCTCATACGTGGGCTGTAAGGATCCAGAGGTAGGAGAAAACCCATTCAGCCCCATCATTCAGTTACTTGTCCTCTGCATTTGAAGAGAGCACACCCCCGTTGCAAGGGAGCTGGGAACGGGCGATTATGTATTCAAATGTGTAGAAGGCAGTTATCTTTTTTGGTTGCAGGCTGCTAGCGGTTGCCATAGGCCTTGAAATATGGAGTCTTCTCTCCCCTCTAACTGTTCCTCTTTCTTATATTACCTCTAGAAAATATTATTTTCAAGATGGGCTTATCTGTGGCCTTGCTAATCCCCTGGGGCAGGGCACTCCATAGGTGAAATGTATGTCAGTTGCTTTATGTAAATTCCTGAGGGGAGCTTTCGAGTACTGGTACTCCTGTGATAAGCCAGCATCATATGAGATTTGGCCCTCTGGAACCCATCCGAACTGTAACCCAGGAGTACCAGCCATGGTGTTTCCTGGCTGCAGGGAAAGACTGTTCACACAATCGCTGCCTTATTGCAAAGTTGCCTTCTCCCTCTTGACATCTATGCAATATCGCTGTAGTTGTCCACAATAACCTGGATCTTTCTGTGCCGGAGATGTGTAGAAATGTTTTAATGCCTGGGATATTGCTCTGAGCCCTAGGAGGCTTCCATAAAGCTTCAGTTGGGGGGGGGATTTTACTGCTGTCAAATACTACTAATTATTTGACTGTACACATTGTCTAGGAGCCACCAGGTCATGGAGCAGGACCCCTCCGTGCTAAATAACACAGAAACTCAGAACACAATGACGGTTCTTGCCCTAAAGACTTCCCAGTCTAAGATGAGAAACAACAGATGGATATCTATCTGGAATGACAGGGGAACGTGCGAGATACAATGAGACAATGTTGGTTAGTGTGACAGGCATCAATCATAGCACATCAGCAATGGAGGTGCTGTCAAGTGCTTTTGAAAGCTTTGTGAGTGCGTCCACTGAGCACCGCAGGTGTGGAGGGGGTCCCTCTGAGATTACAGTCCCCTGTGTAGCACTCTCATGCCTTTGTCTGTAATAGGCACCAGCCAGTCTGATTTAGGGAGTCTTTATTGCTTAATTATCCCAGGAGGATTATTCTTTTTTTGCAAATAAGCTGTTACTGCCAAAAGACCCAGTGTTGGATCCAGGTCTCCATCCCTTTTTGGGATAGGAAAAAATTTTGAATCATACCTTTTGTCTCTGCTTTCCATCTGCACTGCTCCACAGCCCCCAGCTGCGGAAAAAACAGGGAACTCAATGTTTAGCAGCGCTCAGGCAAGGTGTCCAGGAATAAGGAAGAGGAGCTGAGGGGGAGGAGCAACTTTGTTTATTATCTGATACCTGCTGTG
This sequence comes from Pygoscelis adeliae, assembly GCF_000699105.1. NCBI lineage: Eukaryota > Metazoa > Chordata > Aves > Sphenisciformes > Spheniscidae > Pygoscelis > Pygoscelis adeliae. Next base: position 141,618 of record NW_008824036.1, on the reverse strand, counting down.
CCTCATTTTTTAAATCTACATGTCTGTGGTTATGGCTGTCCAGCACCGGAATAAATAACACAGATGGTCTCCCAAGGGTGGGAAAAGAGATTGGATTAAAATTAGTTCTCTGTTCTTGGGCACTGCGTGCCCTGCTAGCTAACAAGAAAGCACTGGCTGCAAATTAGTGTGTTTCCAACAGGCCAAGGGAGATGCACGGGTTGCTTTTAGTCTGGTGTACAGAAGATTAGGGGTGTTTATGCCATGGCCAGTTATGCAATCTTTGGTATATTGTCCCTGCTGTAAATAACTATTGGAAAGAAGCTGTGTTAAAAGGCTGGGGATAGGAAATGACGATTGTGGAGGAACACATGGAGGAAGGAGAGGAAGGAAAAGGTTGTTTCCAGGCAGGAGGAAAAAAATGATGCTGTCAGACAGGCTGCCGTGTCAGTGTTGTCACACAAGAGCTGCAGGTCAGAGGTGGAGAGGAAGCAGGAATTGCTGGCCAGGATTTGAAGCAGACTGCATTTCTTTTTTTGGCTAGGCTGTGGGGATCTTACAAGGGTCCTTGTTGTGAACTGAATGCTGTCTGCTCCTGGCAAACTCTGAGTGCAGCTTTGCAGGTTGAGCTTTGCCTTTCTGCTTTTAGCTGATGCCAGCAGCCTCCATTTCCCAATTGCTGTTTTGCTCACCCGTTTGACGAGGAGGAGAGTCCAGACAAGCAGCAGAGAAGGACAAAAGTAGGCTATGGTTTGGGGTCCTCTTGGCCCGAGATCAAAGCACAGACTTCTTTCTCATTGTGCTAGTGTGCTCCCAGCAGTTGTCATGGTTTGCTTCTGTTAAGCATAACCATACTCCTGCTTTGCAGTGAGATTTACATTAAAAATTATGATGTGCTCAGATACAGTCGTTAAGGAGGGATCAGAGAAGTATGTAAGATAAGCATAGACATCTGTTCTCCAAAAGTACTGCCTTCCCTGTGTGCAGTGCTGGTATTTGTAATATTTATCAGAATTCAGCCCACAAATGCACACTCCTGTAAAAGGCTTAAGCTTTGGCCAAAGACATATATCCTGCTTATTTTCTTTGATTTGGGAACTGCCCAAAATGAAGGAGAGAATTAAGGAAGTCAATGTTAATTGCTGAGGAGAAAGGAGAGAGTTATCCCTCCTTATCAGGAGGGAAGGGTAGGTTTATACTGGAGTTGTAAGGAAACAAGGCTTTGCAAGCGTGCTACGTATTTCTGTGTTCTGCTGCTTCTGTATTTCCCCACACACACCCCCAAAGCAAGCCATACTCTCTTCAGTCCACTGACACAGGATAGAAGTCTGAGATTCTGTATTCCCATAAGGTTGATGTAACTGGGACATATTCTGCTCCCCATTTTCTATTAACACCTGAGGAAACATGCTGCAGTGTGCTCAATCGGGGAGCCCTTAAAGGAGAGAGACTTTGAGTGGCCCCAGCTATTGAAAAAGCTGCAGCTCGGGCTGGCACAAGAGGACAGAGCACAAAACACAAGGTCATTGGAAATGAGGCTGCTTCTGGAGCCGCTTATTTCGCCAGGGAGGTAGGCATAGGTATGTTTTGTTGGGTGAGACAGGCTTTTGTGCACTTGGGTGGTCTCGGTAGCAATTCACTGGGATTGAAGTGGTGGCTAAAAGTAGTAATTCCTCCTCTCTCCTTATCTCTTGGCTGAGTCAGATCTGAGATTTAATCTGTGGGTTAGCAGCTCAGTGTTTACGTGGATATTGTGAAAGGGAATCGGCTGGCAGCTTTGCGCTGGACCAGGAATGGCTCTCTCTGAGCCTTAAGAGGCAGGGTGGGTGCATGTGGGCACTGTTAAATGCCGCAGCCGGTATAACCAGTTGCTGTCAGACACAGGCTAGAGAACAGAGAGCAAAGAGAGCTCTCCCGGCAGTACCTGAACCACACACCAACACTGTGGCTACTGTGGGTCTTGGAACTAGCTCTGGGAGGGGAATAACTCCTTGTGCATATGGAGGAGACCAAGCCTTTGGGCCCAGCAGCAGCCAGGAAATTGCACAGCAAGAGGAGACCAGAGCCGGCTGCTTCGTGATGTCACAGATCTAAAATAGCTAAAACTGGCTCAGAATGGGCAGAAGAGAGGGTAAACGTCAGCCTAAGGCAAGAAGGCTTGAAAAGGAGTACTTCGCTTCCTCCTGATTTTATTCTGTGGTGCTACATACAGCAGGCAGGGGAATCGGCTTCACGAGCTCTTTGTTTTCTTTGCCTTTCAGTGGCTGAGCAGCAGGGTACGGATGGAGCAGATCTGTCCTCTTTTCGGTTAGATTGTTCCTGAGACTGGGCTCCTCTTTTCGTGTGTGTTTGTGACCAGTGGTTTGCGGTGAGCGTTCTGTGTCCTGGCTGCTATGTGACAGCACTTTGTTGGTTAAGCTTCACACGCACACCAGTGAAGACACCAGTGCTCGAGCTGTTGATTTTTACGACAGACACGCAGAACTTGGAGGGTTCTTTTGGCCTTGTCTTGTCCTGATTAGTCACCAGAACTGCTCTGCCAATGCCATCCCCTGTACCACAGCTGAAAGCTGTGATTTACATCAGAGTAGTTTGGGTTTTGCAGCACTGTCTGCCTGCACTGCTCCACGGTGGACCTTCAGATCTGTGCTGCAGCTGCAATAGCTTAAATCAGACCGCTGTAACCCTTTCTTCTCTTGTGGTCTTGTATGTTTTGCCTATAATACCCATCACAAAGCACAAATCTTCAAGTTGGTGTAATTGCACAGTTGAAGATTACTGTTTGAACTCTGGCTTATTTGATAGCAGTGGCCACAATTCTCTCGACATATGAGAAAAGCAAGAGAATGGAGAAGCAATCTTTATTTTTTATACCCATGGATGTGCTCTTGGGAGAAGAGGGCCTCCACAATGCCTAAGAAAGCGTGCAGAAATTTGGTTTAGCACAAGCTGAGAGGAAGCAAATCTGTTGTTTCAGCTTGGTGTCTCTTTTTCTTCACATTCTATAGTCTCCATTTCAAATAACAATTACTGAAACCCTCCACAGAGGGTCTGCGTGCTTGAAATCCTGTGACCCCCTCAAATTGGAGGTGGACTTGCCCGTTTGCTTTTTAATTTCCTGTTAGAAGGCAATGAAGAAGGCTGCTACGGAGATGAATCCTTGTAATCTCTTAGATCTGTTTTGAGTCCTCTGATTCTGAATGGCAAAGCTGTAAATGATTGGAAGCATTTTGCAGTAGTAGAGATTTTTAAAGGGGACTCCTCAGGTGAGCTGTATGAAACCACTGTTCAGGGGAAGTCAGATACTTGGTCCCCCTCACTGTTTACTCCCTTGCAAGCTGTACTTTTTGCACAAGCCAGAGCTTCCCTGAGGCATAAAACAAACACACTGCTTGTGGAAAAAATCAAGCAATTGGCTGAGAGGAAAAGCAGGTGTTTCTGTACTAAACAGTGATCTCCCTCCCACATTAAAGAACACAGCATGAAAAATGGTAGAAGCTGCTGTATCAAGCCTCAAACTCTGAAAATTGGTCCATTTTAGTTAATTTAATATAACTGTCTTTTTTGGCACTTGGCTTTAATAATGCAAAAGTGGGATCCAGTTTAAAGAGAAGCTAATAATGTGTAGTTGTGGTCTTCTGTTTATGGAGTATGTGGTTAGAGCTGTTTAAGTGTGAGTCCCGTTCCTGGCAGAGTGCAGCCCTTGGCCATCAGCAGGGTTGAGTGTTTATGTGTCAGAAGTGGAGGGAGCTCTTACCTGCCTCCGCTGGAAAGGAGACTCGGCTACAAGATTTTTCTAGCACCTGGACTGCATTAAGGTTTATCCATTCTGTTTGTTGGATGAGGAGCCCGTAGGTGATGCTTGCATAGCACTGAGAGCCACTTGTACAGACCTGTTTGGTTTTGCCTTTTTATAGGAAAGTTAACGCAGTAATTGCAGCAGCGTTGCTGCAGTGGGTGAGCAGGACTATAATAAAGGCTAATTTTGATGAGCAGGCTCTGAAGTGGTTGTGGGGGAGCGATGAAATGGTTTTTTGGACCGACTCCAGGCAGCAGTTGGTCTCTACTGCCTTATTATTAGCAGGCAAGATTTAAGCCCCACACAGGAGGTGACTGCTCACATCAGAGACAAATTTGGTTAAACAGCTTCTTGGGAAGGTGGGGGTGCTCCTGTTTAACCAGAAGGGTTTGAAAAGTGCTTTCTTCATCCTTTAGAAACAGAACGTGCCCTCGTTTTTCAGAAAAGCAGGGACTGGGTATGAAATGGTTTGCAGATGCTTGGATTAAATGTGCAGAGTATTGTCATAGCAACAAGAGGGAAACCCCCGCAAAGTAGGAAATACCAGTGTGAACAGGTGAAGGGAAGTAGGAAACTGTAGCTCTGAAGCGTTAAAGCTGCTCCCAGCAATCCAGGTTCTAGGAGCAAAGCAATAAGTATAATTGAGTCTAGTGAAGGGAGAGTATTTTAAACAGCTTCCAGAACTGTCTGTGCCAGCAGTATAGCACAGCTAGTAGAAACTATTTACCTATAATACTCCCCCCTGCCTCCAAAAATGTTAGACCACCTCTTCAATTTATATTTTTTCCAGTACTCCTCCACAGATGTTGATCTTTAAACTTTGCTGCTAAGACTGAGGGAAGCTTTTACTAGAAGCTTCAGTTCTGTTTTAAGCAAGTTGGAGAGGGGCTTTAAAGGGATGCAATGTATTGTACCTGGTGCAGAATAGTGGATGGCAGTGTGGGGCCAGCATTTCAAAGGAAATATGTATGGGGCTTTTGAGGTGATACGGTAGACTCTTGCTGGGTTATGAAAGGGCTGTGTACAGCCCAGAGCAGGTGGGAGGAAGGGAGTGTTCTGTAACTAGTTCCTGCATCTTGCAGCTCTGAGACAGCAGAGGTTGCAACAGAGAGCCGGAGCAGCAGCAAGTACTTCTCAGATCAGTGTCACTCTCACATCTTTTTAAGGTCTTAGAAGAATTTAAAAGTTGAAATGAAGTGATAGTGAGGTTAGAGAGCAGACTAATGTCTTCCCTCCAATAATGGATTTTCAGAGATGCACTGAAAAATCCATTTTAATACTTCACACAACCAAAGGCAATGGTGACGACTGAAGCAGCTGGTGATACTCAGTATAACTGCCTCTTCCCTCTAATGCACGAGTCACAATGTGACCTGAAGTGGCAAGAATTTGCATTTCCACTCTGAGCCTAGCAAATAACTCCACACTGGCCAAGGATGTAGTAACATGATAACCAAGAACCAGAGTAAGGAACTTGGTCTATGGGGAAACATGCATGTGATTCTCTGGTTATGAAGGAACTGCCTTACATCATTGAAAAGGTTGATGAGCCTTTCGAGGAAGATGGTTGATAACTACATGGAAGGAGCAGGTTAATGTCCCAAGACAGTACACTGTAAAATGGGTAATTTCTGTGCGCTGTGCATTTTGGATAGCAGTAGGCCTGCCTAAATGAAGTTTTATGCAAACCTTCTTTCAGCTGTGAATGCACCATTAGGCTCCAGGGTAGATGGTTAAATTGCACTATTGATTTAATGTGCAAGAATATTTGTTAGTGCAGTGAAGAGATGCAGCTAATGACTGCTGTTGGCTTCTTCAGATTTTAGTCTGGCACACGAGGACAGAAAAGCCTGTGCTGGTGAATGAGGGGAAGAAAGGATTCACAGATCCCAATGTGGAAATCTGACTGCATGGCTGAGCGGAGACCAACACCTGGTAAGAGTTCACATTTTTGAACAGTAATGAGAAGCAACAGTAAAAAAGGAAAATACTAGACAATGACAGGAAAAAGACAAGAGCTCTTTTAAATCTGCTTTTTAATTTCCATTTTTCACATCTCTGACGTTCCCTTACTGCAAAACTTCTTGAGACCGTTAGTTAATCTCTCTTTTTTTATCTTTAAGACAAGCTGCTAAAGGGGAAATACCTGGTGAGAGGTTGGGGGGCAGAAGAGAAATCCAGGGAGTGAGACTTTAGGCAGAAGTTACATTGTTAAAAAAACAAACCCGTGTCTAAACAGGAAGATTGCCTTATTAACTGCACTGAAATAGCTAAAGCACAAGGCTGAAGGCTGTGGCTTCATCCACCTGCAAACACCTGAGGAAAGCTAAGGCAATATCAGTGAAAGCATTTTTAAGTCAGGCAGAAGCTTTCACTGAGGGAAGAGTTTAATTTATATCCACATCAGAGCCACACAAAGTCAGTGACAAGTAAGGGAGGGTGTGGATTAAACCCCACATGAGGTATTTGTTTACCTAAGGTGAGCACGTAGTGTCGTCTTCTGTGGAACACGCACATTGACGGCTGACTTCCTGCTCATTTGTTCATGCCCTGGCTTCTCACCTTTAATTACCTGAGCATCCTGGTGCGTTTAGTCTTCCGTATTTCTAGAGTGCACTCTGCAGTTGGTTTGCTAGACTGAAGGATGGGCTATTTGCTTGTATCTGCATCCAGACTATGTTGCTGCTCTTCATCATTATGGGGAAAAAAATCACATTATGGGGGAAAAAAAGTCACAACTCCCTTTAACTGGAGTGTAGAACCAGGCCTGGAGGGGAGAGAAGGTTGCTGCTTGTTCTCTTTTCCTCCCGAATAGAGAGAAGTAAAAGCAGCAAAGGGGTAGATTTGCTCAGCAGCAGTGTATTTTTAACAGTAATGAGCTCTCTTATAGCACATTCCCTCAGGCTAACTGGATGGAGCCCTGCCTGCTGCAGTGGCCTGCCTTTGCGGCCCATTGGCAGGACAGCAGAGGAAAGCCTGCACTGCATATTATCTGTGCTATATATAGCAGCTTTGCAGAGAGGCCATAGCTCTTCAGTGCTGTCACAACTGCTTTTCACCAACACCCAGTTGCCTAGCAGCAATACTCACCAGACCTGCAATCTGAGATGGGTTTGGGGATAGTTCCAAGGGGTGGCAGCTAACTGCAGCGAGGCAAAAGGGTAATATACACGCTGGTTGTGTCTCTTGCAGAAGATTTCTTCATGCACAGCCTGCAAGGTTCCTCTCCACAGCATACAGCCAGCCAGACGTGCAGTAGCCAGGACCTCTGCTGACTTCCAAGAGTTTTAGCGTACTGAAAACAAGCAACACTGCATACATAAACTACCCGGATTCCCCTGCCCTTCCTCCTGGACTCTGAGCAGAACCAGACACTCTGGAGGTGGAGAAAAAGCACAGAAAATACAGGACTGACATCAACTTTAGTACAAGACCAGCTGCCTCGTGAGATGCTCGGTTTGGGAGAAGTGCATGCAGGGCATGATGCACTGAAGACACGGCCCAGCTGGAACAGTAGTCTAGACTGAGGGGGCTGTTTTACAGGACCTGAAAGCAAGGGTGAGAATGCCCACAGGAGTGTGTTGGCCCCTGATGACTTGTTTTTCCTGAGACACACGTACCTTGTGGCTATGTGTGCAACAGCCTAAGCAGCTCTCTGTTCATGGAGGGGACAGCTGCCTTCTGAGATGGCACCTTAGCCCTTAATTTTAAACCTACTTTAATCAGTGTTTATTACGCTGCACAAGACAGGAAGGTTTTGGGGGAGGGGGAGAAGCAAGGCAGGTTAGAACAAACCCATTAAGTATCTCTGTTCTCTTTGTATTCCCTCTCCTTTCCCTTCATTAGTTTCATGGTTTGGAGGGCACCCTGACATACCTCTGTATTCCTGGATGGAGTTATGTTTACAGCATGTGGTTCTCTATTCATCCATGCTAAAATAATTGGAAGTGGGTTTTAATGAGATTGTTGTGGCCGTACACCATACTACTTCATCCAGGCTCAGATCTTGGTTCTGTTTAGCTCTAATTTGGTTCATGTGAGCATTAGGTGTGGGATTCTCTGAAGGGTGCTCCTACATAAAGCCAAATTTCCACTCTTAAAAAATAAAGTTAACTCCTTAAAACTAGGGATTGAATGATAAAAGCTGGTTTTAGTGCATTTACCATTCTACTGGAACGTATCCTTCAGCCCTAGCCCCTTTTTCAGGGCCATGCCATACTACTGCAGAGCTACTGGCGTGAAAAGCCACGCTGGAGCAGTTCAAGAGTTAACTTCTGATGGATAGAGCAGCACCCTTGTAAAGGGCATCCTGTGCTTAGTGCTCTGTTTCTTCAGCACCTGGCTTGAGGTAGGTTGAAAAACTATCTATGTAGAACATTAGTTGCCTCTTCCCTGTTCTGTAACATCAAAGGACCTGAGATAGCATTGATGAAAGGGTGTTCTCTGATGAAACTGTATTTTGCTTCTCAGTGAGAGACACAGGACTGAGCAATGCAGAAGAGGAACCTGGGTGCTACTACCTTGGTTGACTCTGTATTTGAGATTGACAAACTTGCTGAGGAAGAAATTGAGGTACAACATACCCCTTCTCCCCACCTCCAGCCCCTTTAAAAAAACCCAGAACTTACCTCCTCCCCCTTCATAGTTGTTGTCAAACCTTTGATCAACCCCACTGTCCCAATTCTTTCAAAAAGGTCTGAAGCACAATTTTATCTTTGAATTGAAGGAAAATGTAATCCTGGAAATAGACTTGGTTATTTTTAGCCCTAACACATAGAACTATTAAAATGCTATAGATTTGACTGTTAGCTTCACAGTGCAGAAGTCCCCCCTTGGCCTAATGACATCATTGTGTATTTCTTAATATTTAAAAAAAAAAATATTTTTTTGTAAGTTATTTTCTCCCACTGTATATCAAAACCATTGGGGAAAAGTTGCATTCTTTAGTTCCCAGTCACAGAAGCCTTGCTACGTAGCCTTTACAAAAATGTTCCTTTAGATGCATTGGCTGAAGCGCTACTTGGGTAGAAAACATTTGATGCTACTGGCTGCTGGCTGTTCTATGGGAACGGGTATTGTTATCTTGTATTAAAACAGTAGCTCTCTGCACTCAAGCAGATTTATTCTGTTATTGTACTAGCCTTCCAAGTTCACTTCAGTCTGCAAACCCTAGAGTGGAAAGAGACATTTTTGAAGGACTACAAAGTTTTCATACCATTTAAATAGTTTCCAACTGATGTCCTCTCCTAGCTGCATGTTTTGTTTCACTAATCTTAATTCCAGTCCCTGCTGGGTTGCAACCTTCCCTCCTTGGAAGGAAATAACTTTCAGAAAAATGCAAAGGATCGAGTCCTGAACACAACCCTGCATATATGCTCCACTCTCCTCAAAGTTGGTCACACGAGCCTGGGCCCTTCCAACTTGCAGAGAGGCTACCGTGGTCCTCGGGAGCAGAGATACGTATGTTCAGTAAGACCAGCTCTGGCCAGGATGGAGTGTATTACAGCTGCACTGTCTGTTCTCAGTTTTAAACAAGCTGTATTTAAATTTGTTAAATAAAATTACCATTTCTAAGAGCCAGAATACCCCGCAACTCCATTATCAGAGACAGTGCACATGTTTGGTGTTTCTCTCATAGCCTGAATCCTCTGGTTACTGGAACAGAAAGCAGGGGCTGAGTGACTTCTCGGACATTCTGAACAGATTCGCAGCTTGAATTTGATCTCTTCCTCTCCCTAAAAAGATGGCAGCTCCTCAGTGACTGCGGAGCTGGTGAGTTAAAAAAACATGTTTTCCTAAATCCTGTGTTTCTGTTTTGAGGGACAAAAAGAAAAAAGAAAACAGGACCCAAGGTCCCAAGATTTCACAGCAGGTTTAACTAGAAAGTATGGATGTGCTTGCCCATTTGCAACTATGTATGCAACCCCTTTACTTCTTCCCCAACCAAAATCTGATCTCTGCTCATTTTACAAGGGGGAATTTCATCTTCAGGTGCTTCACGGTGAGAGCAGGGGTGGAGGGCTGACTGGAAGACTAACTTGTCCTTTTCTCCTCCTGCACCTCCTCCTTGGAAGTTCTCACTCCTGCCTGGCCTGAAACATAATGACGTATTTGATAGAGGACAAAACACATTCCACTTTTTAAAACTTTTTTTTTTTCCTTTTTGAGAGAGAGACAACCTCCGTAGTAAACCTTAGTGGGAAAAAAGCTCGAATTAAAGTCGTTTGACAACCAACTTGGCTTCCAACAAGTGAACAAGTAATGGCCTCTTTGCAGAGAGAGTTGCTAAATTCTGCCTGGAAGCACAACAAAATGGTTTTCCACACCTGGTTACTCACATGTTCACCAACTATTTTCTCCCTATCTACTTATAAAAACAAGGAAGCCAGTAATAACACATTTTTAAAGTCACTGAAGAACTGAGCTCAGCTTTCAGTTCAGATGGCTTCAGTTCTTAGTCTCTCTCTCCTGCCTCCAGCACCTTTTTACTCCCCCATGTTCACCAGGTGGTCCAGAACATCATGCGTGGCCATCCAAGCTGTGGGTCCTCAGTAGTGCAGGGAGACGAGCTTCCGCATCCATCTATGAAACAATGGACTCTGGTTCCTTTGGGGCCCATTCTCTCTTCTGAACTTACTGTCAAAAAGCAAATCCTTTACCTGGGTCTAGTGGAAATTAACATGCCCAAGTGCCTGGGCCATCGTGTCCCCAGACATGCAACCAGGAATATTCAAGATGAACCAAACACGGGAAAGAAGCTCTCGTCAGTCCACGTACTGTGTCCTTCCTAAATAAGGTATGTCGACAGATTGTATTATCCGTCCTGCAGTGCGTTCTTCAAAAATGACAATCTGCAGAAGAGAGGGATATATAAAGTTCCTTCGTACAAAGGCTGAGTTACTTTAAATATTTTTAGGAGGAAAAGGCATACGATCACAGCAGGGGAAGGAAGCATCATTTAAAGAGATCAATCAATGTGAGTCTGAACAGTAACTGTGATTCTTCTTCAGTACCACATGATGCAGAAAATGAACCAGCATCGTATCAGGTTTATCTTGATTTTGAACTTGATGCAGTGCTTTGAAGTTTAGCTGCCATCCTCATCATGTCTTAATGGTTGTCAGAGCCATAGTCAGCTTTAGAGCAGCACCTTCCCAAATTTTCACAGATCTTAGGAGATGACAGTCTCCTTCCTCTCTATTGTGCTGGTTTTCAGCTAGAGATAGGTGATTAATATACTGTGTATGTCTAGCTCTTTGAGACATGACTCAGAGCAGGATCTTTAATAATACAAACAAGCAAAGAGAATCCCACCAAAGCCTCTCACCTCATTGCTCCCTTTCCATAACCAGGGGCCGGGAAGGTAGAGTGTTTCCTGAGGTCCAATTTTCCAGTAGCGGCCCAGGTTCTGACCATTGACAAACACAACTCCTTTTTCCCAGCCCTAGAATCAAGAAAGTACACAGAATTATTGATGCAGCTGTATTGCCTAGTTAGCATCCCCACAGGAAACTAAGTCTACTTTCACACTTGCATTCTTTCAGGCCACTTTCTGCAGGTTTTCTGCTTGCTTTCCCTGTGCAACTCCCTAAAGCCATGAACGTTTAAGTAAGCCCTGTTGAACAGGAGTTATCCTTAATGTACCAATTAAAAGGATAAAGCTTTCAAAAATGTGCAATTCATGATTCATGCTTGTACAGGAAACTTCATCCTTTTGAACAGACATATCTTTTATTTCTTCCCAAGCATAGAATATCTCCCCTCACCTATTTCCCAGGTGACAGAAATACTGTATTGCTACTGACTAGCATAATTTACAACAAAGCGTAAATGCAAAAGCAAGCAGTATGATTGGCATGAACCTTGGCTCTAAGGGAATGAAATTGGAGGAGGAAGTTTAATAATACTTAATATCTCATCTTAAGTTCTATGCAAGAGCAGCGTTCTTCCACAGAAGGAAGATGTGAACGCTAACTCTCATGCCATGTCTACAAAGAAGTGACTCTTTCCATATCACATTGAGGAGGTAGGGATTAAACTAGTGCCTCCTTTATTTTTTGTGCCCATTACTCCTCTGCAACTAGAAAAGAAATAGCATTTGTATGTCAATAAAAAAGACTAACTGTTCATTAGCAGCTCTGCAGGGTCAGTATTGCACATGTTTTCCCATCAGGACCACTACAGACTGAACAGAATTACCTGCTAGCTTGAGAAGACTTCTACACCCTCAAAATAATTCTCTTTCTCCAAGATCAGAGGAAGACTAGAAAACTACAGACTACAAGACAGAGCTCAGTCAGAGCTATTACACAAGTGTCTCTCTAACCAGCTTTTTAAAAATCTTGATCGAGAAAAAATAGGGCGGAAAGAAAACCAGGACTTGCCTGTAGCTTCAAGAAAGTGTCCTGTGGCTGATGCTCTATCCACAGCCTTCCACGAAAAAAAGCCGGACCCACAAAGTAATCTGGGACTGCACTCCATCCAGCAGTATGTCGCAAGCTGTAAGAGAATGACCAAACACAGCAGGGAAGCACCAGGCAGCACTGAGTGACACAACACTGGTCTCAAGATCGTTTCAAACCCCTGCTTACAACGGCAGATGGATGTTGTTACAAGATTGCTACTCCCTTGCATGCCTGAAATGTCAAGCAGTTGCTTTCTAGTGGTAGGGCCTAAAGGTAATATTCTTCATGCTGCAAAGGGATGAAATGTTTATCTCCTGTAAACATTCAAGGCAAGCATCTAGCTGATCTATCCCCTCCGCTTAAGATAAGTGTAGTGGTGGTAACATGTCTCAGTCTTCATTATCCTATGCTTGCCACATCACTGATAAGCCAGTTTCTGGTAAAAGAAAAGGATATATGGAGCTATCACCACCTCTAATACTTTACAGCAACATAAAAATCTCTGCCTCATATTGGCTGCTGAAGTGCCCATTCTCCTTCAGATATGACAGTGCCACGGTGCAAGCTTTAAATGCATGTGGCTTGCACAGGCTAAAGGAAAACCTGCAGAACTGATACTGAACAGAACTTTAAATCCTGTTCCTGCAGAACAGGATTTAAACCAGACATTCCTGCCCATGTTCCTTTCGAGGAACATGAGCACATCCTTGCAAGTTTGCAGTAATTAGGGGCAATCTGGCATTATTTCTTACCTGTGGCAACAATATGGGAGCAGGGGACAAACAGAAGAGAAAACAAGGAGTGTAGAAGTCCCACAGAAGCCTTGAGCTTCTGTCAGAACGTGTTCCTTCTGACCCCTACGAACTGCATCTCTTGGATTCAGGGAAGTTATTGATTCAGTGCAGCTTGACTGCTACTGAATTATTCAACTAAAAGCCTACGACAATTCCTTTCACAATACCATGCGCTCCATCCTCCTACGCAGCGACTGTAAGCTGATTGTATTTCATTGCTACTGGTCAATTGCCAGTAACTGACTGTAGTGTTGACTAATCTTGCTTTTGTTTGGGCATGGCGGTTCATTGCTTTAAATGTTCCTCACTGGAAATATTCTTCTAAAACCCTGCAGGCAAAGGTTACCTGCGAGTTACCCCATCAATAAGAATCCTTCAAGTAGCCCCCCAGCACCTGTTAAGATTGTCCTTAGAAATTTCAAAATGTAGACTTTTTTCCTTTTAAAAACCATTTCAGTTTAACGTGGCCTCTCTCTCCTTCCTACACGCAGTGCGGGAGCTGTGATATCTGGGGGGATGCACACGTGTTTCTTTTTGGTATTAACAACATAACTGAAAACAGTCTCTCTGGATCGTGGCCAGAGTCCACAGGGCATCTGTTGCCTTAAACGTTTGCTAAGGTTTTCTGTATCTACTAACAGAGGCTCTGTGACTTACCCCTGCTAGATTTCTTTTTCAGTCTTTCTTGAATTAAAGCAAAATAACTTAAAAGAGAGGAAGCCATCTGGACTTGTTAATGTACCATTAGTAGCTTCCTAGAATTAATCCGTCCCTTGCAAGTTTGAATTACTAAATATATCAGCCATATTGCTAAAAGACACAAACTTCTCCAACATGTGGGTGTGTTGGGACCCACCCCTCTGGGTGAGCCGTGCTTTTACCTACCCGATCTAACCCTGCTGTACAGGCTGCGAGGAAGTCTGTAGATCATCCACAGTGGAAATACATTCCACCCCTAAATAATGGTATGGATAAAGTGGCACCATTTTCTGCACTATTTTGGGCAAAGGTATCAGCAAGGAACTTATCGGTGCAAAAATCCACCTACCTACTTTTACCTTGTGTTGCCTTTCTGATACATTTAACTGCTACCTATTAGATTTTGTACTGCTGGTAAACAGTTGGTTTCAAATGAGGAAGAAAAAATTTTGAAATCCCACAAACCTTTTCATGAAGCCAGGTTTCATCTCCAAACTGTAAATCTTGAAATTCCTCAAGGGGGTTTTATTCAAGAAGACGTCACCAATTAAGCCTGCAAGAGCAATGGGGGTAATGAAGAGCTGAAAAACAGCTAAAGCTGATAAATTTTCCTCTTTGAATGTGAGGAACAGCAGGAGATGGAAAGCAGCCACATTCTGCAATGGAATTAGAGTCCATATGGTCCCATTGCTCATCCAGATTGAGTGGGGAACATTACTATACTTTGGCCTCTCCACTCTCTTCTTTGCTTCAACTCACCAAGTCGTTAAACACCCTCCAAGCAGAAAACATTGTTGGCACACACAGCAGATGGGGTTGTGTTGTTATTGTTGTTTTTTAGTTAGCTGTCCATGTAGCGATTTTTTTAAAGCAGTAGATCAGTTACTTCTCTAATAGGCACAGCAAAATATAACATGGGCAAGCACTAATGTCCAGTGCTGATCCAGTGCTTTTCATCCAAGGATCTTAAGACACCTTAATAAGTAATTTACCTTCAGCACTCTCTTGTTAGATATTCTCCATGTAGCAGGCAAAGCCTGGGTCCTAATCCAGCCTCCTAATTACAGGACTGCAGTTGAGACTGCCTAAGCAGCACAGAGGCTTTATGCACCTCTTCTGTAGTAAAATAAAATTAGTACAATCACGTGCCTAACTCCATTAGTCTATTTTGTATAGTTTTTGCATACAGTTCCCCACTAAAAAAGAATCCTGGGGTTTCGACCTCTTCCAGCTCCACAACTGTGTGTGATAGGCTTGAACGTTTTAGTAAATTCTGCTCAACAGGATGCAATTCATTCCTCCTGATATTGTGCGAGTTTTTAAATGTTGTGATCCTCCAATATCAAACCCCCAGGGGAAAACACAGATTAAAAAAGGTATTTTCCTTCTCTCCCTGGGAAGTAACATGCTCACAGAGCAAGAGAAAGGGTACCCTAACATCACCTAGCAAATCTAGAGCAGAATAAGATTCATTGATGGCCTTGGGTTTAGTTGTACCCCTATGAAATACGAGCCTTAATGCAAGCCATCAAGCAGCCACTACTTTTCATCTACAATCACTCCAGACAGGGGGTGACCAACTCTGTTTTTTAACAAGTTCCTTCCGTCACACCATTTTCCACTGACTCCCAGATGGTAGTCTTGGCTAACACTATGATAGCGGTATTGGGTCTTCAGTTTGGTTCTGTGTAAAGTACACAAGACAGTTCTACAGTGTTTAAACTCAGGGAACTATCTAGGACAGTTTGAGGGCAAAGAACTTCTTAACTTACCTTTCCTCTGTTCATTCAATGCCAGGCCATAATTGACGCGACCGCGGTTCTCTACCAAGAGCCTTAGCTGCCTGAATCCCTGTAAAAAAAACCAAAAGGAAGAGCATCAGCTGGACCAGTGCGCAGCATGTGCTGTATCAGCCATAATGCTTGGTTAACAGAGGTCAGTAGAGGTGATTAAGAGGGGAGGTGGCACCAATACCTTTGGCAGTTGCAATTTATCTGTTTACTTTAAAGTTCTGGATTATGTGACAGAACAGTGTCCCCATATCTTTCAGCAATGGCAAATAGTTATGCCACTGAGGAACTCTCAGCCTTTTCATAAAAGTTTTCTTTTTTTTCTGTTGAATTTTTAAGTACCATTTTGATATCACCCACAGAGCCAGAAACGGAGTTTGACATAGTACACGCTTATGTCATATAGCTCTCCCACAAGTTGTAAGAACAACGAGTATATCCACCCACTCACCTACTCCTAGGAGCCATGAACAGCTCTGTTGACATGCATTCACTCAATATACTAGTCTTATTGCCAACTTCTGCTACGGTAAGACTACTCTCAGAGCTAAAGAGAGACATTCCCCCTCATTTCATTTGAGACCCAAAAGGTGCAAAAGCCCCCAAACCCCCTTAAAACCTGCTTTGTGCTAAGGAAGATGAAGCCTACGGGGACTTAATCTGCCCAAACAGGGTACTGGTACTCGATGTCTACAGTTGTGGGTGTGGCAGGAAGGCTGGCAAATTTTTGTGCAGCAAGGACTACAATGACTTGAATTTTCTCCATGGAAAAGTATTCAAAAACCACTTCTCAATCACAAAGAGTAACTTGGCAGTGAAATCACACTGTATTTCACTAGTGAAATAGTGTCTAATTAGGGTATAACAACCGTTCCCTGTGTCAGGCTACCATACCAGCTAGTTAAATGGATTAGGTGGGAGGTGCCTTCTTGAGAGCTATGCCTCTTTAGCGGTCTTGGTTCTGTTATCCACATACTATTGCTGTGAGGAATCTCCAGTTAGTTACCTGTCCTTCAGGAAGGGAGAGCTCCACTGTGTTGTAGTCCAGCTCACCAACATACATGGTATTAACAAACACCTGCAGAACAGAGCACAAGAGAGGAGAGCAACTTCTCATCAATTATACTATAATCATGTGTTGCATAGGTTACTGAAGTTGTATTTGGGGAGGAAATTGTTGTCTCTACTTGAAACTAGAACTCTGCGTCCGTAACTGTGTCACTGATTCAGTCTAGGTGGGGAAAAAAAATCACAACATTTCTCAGAACATTCAATATTCTCACGTTTAAAGATATTGTACGGTTTAGTAGACTGGAACCTCAAGCTGATTTACAAATGATAAGGTTTGGGGCTTATCTGAGAACTGAAAAGAGCAAATCACACTTCTAATCTAAAACTTCACATTTTCCTTCATGGTTGACCCACTTCCTGCCTAGCTGCCAAGACCAAAGCATTTACATCTGACTGAAGGTAGTCACAGTTGCCCTCTGCTCCTTACCTGTGCTCGGTCCCGGACATGGTCCCTTGAATGCAGATGTCCACCACCAAATATGACAGTCTCGTAGAGCACATATCCATATGACTGCCCACTGCTATCATTTAGATGTAGATTCTCCATGTTAATAGGAAACTCTGACTTAATGGGCTGCAAAGGAGAAACAAATTTAACGGCAGAAGTGGCCTCTCAGCATTGACAGGCCACATAGAGGCAATTCATTAAAGATAGGTGTTCCACTCTGCCACAGGTTACATTTACCCTGTAAGACTCCAGAGGTCTGTTCCAACCTGATTTACCTTATGACTCAATGAAAGCTACAGCAATGAAGACAAGGTACCAGAAAAGGGAGCCAAGGACTTGCAAAACTGGAAGTCCAAGAGAACAGAAGTAGCAGTAAAACAGGTGAGAGAAAAGATTTGTCTCCTTTGCATATCCTTGACAAAACATTCCCCAACCTTATCCTCATGGGATAACAAGCCAGCGCACTAATTCCCTTTTCCACCTAAGAGGTGATGCTTTTTAGTACTGCGATGCATTAAAATTGGTAGTACTACCTGTAAGAGAGATGGTAACACATCCCAGAGAGAGATGTATTGATGCAACAGGATTGCACCGTATGATGCCTTGCTTTCAATCACGGGAGGGAGAGGAAGAGGCTGGCCTGTGATGCAAAAAGAAAGAGAAAGATGGAACAACTATTTCAGATGCAAAAAGCCAACACAGATTTAAGGCCACTCCAGACCTCCTTTGGTCCTCCCTCCCAACTTTTGGAAGAAGCATCCAGCCAGTCAACGAACCAGAGTCACAGGGCTCCAGCAGAAGGGCCAGTTTAAACAAGTCTCTGATTTAACACTGTACGTAGAACAGTATTTTAGTTCTTGGATTTATAATTACCAATGATCATGCTGAAGAGTTGTCGGAGCTTGAAAAATTTGGATGTATAGTCTCCAGCCTCTGTCAGCACAGCGTCGTAATCTGAAAAAGAAGCATATATGTTTTAAAAAACATACAGCAGCTCTGGGACAGCCTTCATGTACACTGACATCAAAGAAGTAAAAGCCCAAGACACAATTTTCTTGGCACTGGCTATATTATGGAAACCTGTACACTTTTATCTGTGTCAATGTAGCTAGACAAGCATAGAGTTGCTTAATTTGGAGAAGAGCCACTCACCGAGGAGCAACGTACTTTTAGACATCTAATTTGCACATATCCAGAATTTCACACAGGATAAAGTCAACAATTAACAATTTTAACAAAGGGCTGTTGGGATGAAAAGAGCTTTACAGTACAATTTGACTTGGTAAAATTAAAAAACAGAACTGTATCTTGGAGCACCATCTTCCCTAGAAAGAAGAGCAGCATGGAGATAACATGAAGCAAAGTCACCATCTGCGACTTCTATTCCCAGTTCAGAATTAGGGGCTCCTCCACATCCTGGAATGGGTCTGGAAATAGGAAACGCTAATGTAAACCCCCATTTAAACAGGCATTTGCTTCCAAGCTATGTTCCAACTCGTCTCTCCAGGACAAAGTGGTTGTACTGATCATTTCTTAATGCTTCTGTCAACTGTAACTAGCCCAAAGGGGAGTCTGAGCTGCACTCTCACAATAGGTGCGTGGGCAAAGCAGTGAAAGAAAACTCACCATAACTGGTGACATCTGACTTGTATTCATCAGCCTCCAAAGCACCGTTCATGAAGCCAAAGTTGGTGCCTCCGTGAAACATGTAGAGATTGATGGATGCTCCTAATTTGAGGATGCTTGCTACAGTATTCACCATTTCTGTAAAGGAAGGGCAATGCCAGGAAGGCCACAGACCAAGAAGCTAGGCTAACACTCTTCCAGTAATTCAAAGTAGACACAAACATTCTGGGCCTTGTCAGTCAGTCACACCTCTGTAATTACAGTGATTTGTACTGTGATTTGTATTTTGCCCTCAGTAAGGGCAGCACGTCTACTGACATATCGGGACATATTAATACATTCAAATATACCTCTCCTATAGGTGAAAAAGGGTAAAGCTAATGTACTAGAGCAGGAATTTTGCTTTTAAGCAGAAGAGTTTTAAGGACTACTCAATCAGACTCCTAAACACACCAGTGACCCAATTACAAAGACAATTGCAGGAGGATGAGGGAGTCATTAAAATAAATAGTCTTATATAGCTCTGTTTTCACTGTACTTTAGATGCCCCAGAGGTTCTTGGGTTGTTTTTTGGGGGTTTTTTTTAGTACTTGTCTTCCTTCCTAATGAGCTTTTAAACTAGAAAAAAACGGATACTTTTCAGAAGGTGCTATACTTGCAAAAGGCTTAAGTTCACCATATGCCCACAAAAAGTAAAATAATCCTCTCTTAATGAGGAGTGTTTATTCACTACACAAGTGTTCATTATGATGCAGGTTTCATAAAACTTGTGATGTTTTTACAAAATACAAATATGGTCTTCACAGAATTTAGGTTAGCTCAGCTCAGGAGGTGAAAGATGATTTAAATCACTGGGCTGCATTTTTAAAATCAACATAGAGTAGCTCGAGGCCTTAGGACACATTGACACTAATATCTTAAGATGTCTGGCTCTCTGCACAGCCCATAGAGTCCCTCTTTGACGAATAAAAAGAAAAAATTTAATTTTTTTTAAAAAGAGCTGCTGTTTAATAACTCTACTAAAGAAAATCCAAGGCATGGCAATGTGACCCACTCACTGAGAGATTATTCATTTACAAAGACTTACACAAAGCAAAGGTTGCAGCAGGACAGAAAATTTGAGGAAGTTGTGTGTCATTTTCCTGTGACCGTTTGCCAAGCAATAAACTCCCTTATCTACAAGAACAGTATATGGTGCTCACCGTCTGCATCAAAGACACAGTGAGGGCCTCCCCAGTTATCAAACCATCCGGTCCAATACTCCATGACCATCTTTGGCTGACCTCTCTGTATCAAAACAAAAACAAAGAGTTAAAACGGGCAGTCTTGCACTATTTATCCCTATCTTGCACTCATCCCTATTTTCTAGAGAAGCATTGTTCAAATGCAGTTTGGCAACATGGTTTACAAGAGTGTTTTCTTCTCAAGTTGGCATAAAAAAAGGCAGCTAAGGAGTTCTGAACAAGTGAGGAAGAAGATGCTGTGGGCCCAGAACAGGCAGGAAAAGCAGAGAAGTACCCTGCTAGGCACAAAGCAAAAACCACGACACACAATCAGGTGATACCAAACAGTTCTAGATACTGTTGTTTGGTAGAGCTGTAACAAAAAGACAAACCAACTGTCACTGTTTAGCTTCTGCTAGAAATACACATTTATAAATGTCTGCTTATCAGCTACGCTACTGCCAGCTGAGAGTTTGCAGGTGCACTGCAGCCAATGCTTGCCAAGGTGGGAACAGCAGACCTTAGCGGTTTAATGTCTTTTTAATGCCGCATATGGTGTTGGCAGGAAAGAATTAGCCTTTGCAGGAATTAGGTCTTCATTAAAAAGGCTCTGCACACAGAGCAATTGCTTCCCATTTGTCACCGCCTGCCAGCTCCCTTAGGTCCTGTAGAATTCCACCCAGCCCCATCACACCGGACAGGACAACATGCGCTCAGCCTGGCTGGCACTCCCTGCTCATGGTATTTATTTCTAGTCAAGGCAATTTTGTCCTTTATTTGATAGGGGCTTTATCTGATGCCACATGAAATGGCCAAGATAAGTGGCATTAAAGAAACTCGTGTTTCATTAGGAGAAAACAACCGCAGGTGCCTGTAATAATCTAATTGTTCCAGGTTCAGTCCAGCTCCGGGAAATATGTTTAATCAATCTGTCCTCAGTAAACTAGTCAAAGAAGGAGTTTTATCACCCTCTGGAATAAGAGACCATAACAAGGAAAAGATAACATAGCTTCATAATCCTTACAAATATGAATGACAGGCTTCCGATCTTGTAATTAGCAAGTGTGGCAAAGGAGGAGCTGCTTTTATTGGGCCATGTTGCATTTATGTATTCAGTTGGTGGGGAAGGTGACGCCTTCCGTTCGTTTGCAGGGTTTGGGGAATTTTGTAAGACCTAAAGAAGGCAAAAGCACATGCAGCAGAACCTCTTTTGCCTGTACAGGAAAAAAAAACAACTTAAAGTGGTAGGATTTAATGTTCAGCATGTCAGCAGCAAGGTTTCCTTTCACAGTCCAGGCAAAAGCCAAGGGAAGAGATCAGAAGAGAATCGATCACAGCCGGGGGCAGAAGTCAATTGTTCACAGCTTTCCAGGCTGACATTTGGAGCAAGCAGAGCAACAGGGAAAGAAGAGGGCAGAGGATGCAAAGAGAGAGAACCTGTCACTAAAAAGCAAAACTTGTTATTCCCTCAGTACTCCCGCATCACACAATCAAGATCCCTTTCGCATCAGGTGTTCATTAGGCAATTCCCTACTCCTGATTCACATGTCCGACAGCACAGGGCCTTAAAGATGCTGAAGCAACACACTAAATTTGTATGCTTTTCTGCAGTGAGCACTGTTAATGCCAGGGAGGCTGGGCTGCTGAGAAGGCAGGAAGAGCCTGGGACTGCGCTGTGTGGAAGGTGTTTTGTGAAGTTACTGTGGAAGTGTATCTGAAATCAAAGTGTTCCTCTGATCGGTTCTCCCGCAGGTCCTAGCAGAAATAGGACCAAATGCCTAGTGGAGCCAATGCTCTCTTCCGCGCAGCATGCCATTAATATAACTTTACACATCTACACTGAATATGAATTATTGGAGATAACTGAAACACCCATCACAGTGTACCCTGAAAGAACTGCAGTAGATCAGCACCCAGCATTTGAAGACTACAGTTTTCAAACATGCTCTTGACGGCATCCACAGCATCAGGGTAAAAGAGTTTGGGAAAAAGACGATTGAACTTCAAGAGAGAGGTCTGACAGTTGCAAAGTAGGATGCTGCTGGGTATCAACACTTGAAAGTGTGAACAAATCTAACCCCTAACGGCTAAACACAGGCCACAGGGCACAGCTTGAATGGAAAGCTTCTAAGAAGGTGCTGGATAACAGCATGCCTAAAACCTTCACTTTCCAGAGACATCATCGTAAGTATTTTCACTGATTCCAGAAGGATTTGGCCTAATGAGAAGGAAGCCCAAACATTTGTTCAAAAAGAACCCCAAACCAACACACAAAACCAAACCAGATTATCAGTGCTTCATTTCTAACGCTGTCCTAGAAAATCTAGGTGAATAAAGTTTTTCTGCATCTTACCTGTACTGTGTCCAGATATTTCAGTAGCCCAGGTTCCAGTTTCTGAAAGTTAACAGTGGCCAGTGCTATTGGGAAAAGAAGAAGTTTTTATTAATTTAGACATGTACAAAATGCCTAGGGGACCATCTCCTTAGGCACCAGCCCAGCACAAGCTCAGGGGGAACTGGAACATCTTCTGAACCACCAGTACAACCTCCTCGGAAATTTCCCATCAAAGTCTTCACTTGGTATGCAGAATCTAACTGGACCGCAGCGCACAGTGGAATACTTGCAAGCCATCTTTTTAGCTCTAACATTCAGAGATACTAGAAAGAAAGAGCATCAGAACAGCTCATGGGGTGTGACAAGCTTTAATTAGAGGCTGTAAAGCACTTGGAGATCCTCAGATAAAAGGCACCACATAAAAGCAAACTTATGATTAGAAAGTCATATCTGGATGCCACACTGATCTCCCAGGCTTTAGCTGCAGGAATCGCCACCCAGGCAATATCTTACAGCCTGTCATGTCTGTGGGCATGGGTGAGAGAAACCACAGTACAAGTGAAGCAGATAGAAATTGTAATTGGAAGACTTGTCTGTGCTTCTGCCCTGTGCAGCATGGGGGAACCGGCAACTAGTTTGTGTGTGCTGCATGTATAGCAAAAGTCGCTGCATGATCTTCAAGCACTGGAGTGGGAAGACCTGTCTGCAGGAGCTGATGCATTAGAAGACACTAATCTGGTATCCGTGTCCCAGCCCCTGAACTATTTTCATACTTTTCTAGCTTTCGGTCGCACTGATGATATTTCTCCCAAGAAACTTTGAAAATGCAGGAGCAACAGTATGATTCTGTATTAAAAATTGACTTCTTACAAGAGAGCTGGTATCAAATCCAGCCCTAGTTGTGTCAGACAGAGCACTTCAAACAGAATACTTACAGAAGCAAAAGCTCACTTGTCACTATTTATACCTTGATTTTAATAGGCTGACCTATGTAGTGTGCTGAGCTGAAGAATTTGGCACAGGCAAACATGGTGGGAGAACAAAATCAAACATGGATTTAGCATTGATGTAATACATTAGTTGGCAATCCTGAAGGCAAACATGCTCAATTCTGCTCTACATGCAGATTAGCAGCACACCATTGAAAATGGTGTAAAAGTGTGGAAAACCAGTCCCCAAAGCCTTATTCGTCCCTTCCGCAGCAGGTAGTTTTCACATACACACAGCTTTCCACCATGGTGCTTTAGCCATGGCCTGGAGGGAAACCAGAGGTTTTATTTTGTCACCCAACAGCTCCCAGAAGGGCTGTACCACATTGGTTTGGGATTCTTGCCACTGACTGTGCCTGTGAAGGGAGGAGGATCGCAGAAGCTGCACAGGTATTCTGAGACTGACCGAGATTTTTTCCCT
>NW_008824036.1:105542-118010 GCF_000699105.1 Pygoscelis adeliae | reverse complement strand
CACTCTACCTATGAGCACGAAGGGGACCCACGACAACAAAAGCTTTCCTCCTCATCCCCTGAAAATGTGCTGCAACCACTGAACAAGGGCTACAGTGCTGTAGTCTCAGGTCCTTCTACAACAGACAGTTTTCTCTGCAGAGCACCAGACTGACTACTCCTGGCATTAACAGGAACCTACAAATGCTTCTTGGAAAGAAATCAGTACACCACTGATGAACAGAACAAACAAAATCACAGAATCACTGCATTAGTTTTCGACTCCATACTGGAGTCTTCTATTTTCTTAACGCATTTCTACAGTGGATTTTGTTCTCTCTCCTTTAGCGCTTTCATAACCACCTTGCTGTTATGCCACTTTGAGCCCTAGTTATTCCACGCATCTGATTACTTGACATGTTGACTCTAACGAGCAGATTGTTATGGCATCTAAGAGGCAAACTGGTATCAAAGAGGTCTCAGCATGCAACATGTTGGAAAAGACAACTCCAAACAAGAACGAGCTCTGAGGCAGTAAACATTCCCACAGAAGATGGTGAGGGCTAGACAGGGATTTCCACACCAGCCTTTCTGCATGTCATCTTGCTGGCAGGGAGAGAGTGACTCTATGTGGTCAAGGCTGGAAAGTGCTGCACACCAAAAAAATACAACTGAGAAGACCACCGCTCTGGTGAAGGCCCATGGACTTCAGAGTTATTGAATTTGTCTCTCTCATACTTTGGAATAAAAATAAGAGGAGGAAAAAAAGGAGGGAAAAGTCTTTTCTTTTAATCATCTGCATGCCTGAGATTAGAAAATTAGCAGTATTTACGACAGGAGCAGTCAAAGACTGCACCCTGCAAACACTTCATTCAGGGAAGCAATTACTACTCAGGCAGGCAACTGGCAGAAACACAGGAGAGATCACAGGCCAATCTCAGCTGAACTGGATCTCGAAATCTGAAAATCAGTATCGCACTATGCCCCAAACAGTCAGATTTAGGGCACAGGGAAACTCAAACAGCTGTACCTCCATTTCTTCACATTGAAAAGCAGGAGGGGTGCTAAGCAGCATTTTTAAACACTTAATAGAATTACACTTTTTAAAAGGGAAAGGGAAAATGGACATCCTTTTGCATTATACACATCTGATGATACCCTCCTTTACCTACCTACAAAAGGCTGCACACCCCAGAGCAAGCTCACTGAGAAGACAGGGCTGCCCCGGAAACTACTGCTAAACTTACAGAATGTTAGATTTCAGAAGCTAGGTTTTGAGGGACTTTCTTCTTCTCTTTTTAATTGCAAAGCAGGTATCTTAAGAATACGTTATTACTATTAGTAATTCCTGAGGTACTTGCTTAATACATATTCAAATGAAGCAATAAGAAGTAGTATTTTCAATCTTGTAATGTGGTGGAAACAACATCAAGAAATGCTAGGTGCTGCCATCTCTTGACTAACCTCATTGGGAAGTACAGATGCCCAATACTAGACAGAAGGCAGCAAGGTATTTAGTCTGCACAGGCTTAATGTCCTTGAAAGCAGAGAGGCTGCCTCCCCATGGAGCCATCCTGCTATCACTGTGTTACACCTTACGCTGGAAAAAACCACTCTAAACCTTTCTGGGAAGGGTCTGGGTTTGTTCTGTGTGTATACCACCCAGCTAAGGGGGTCCCTCCTCTGTGGCTGAAGCTCCTACCACGAACAGAATACGGTTAATGGGTGCAGCTTAGCGAATGAAGCCTACTGCTCTCATTCAAAGGCTACGTTCCATCAGCTGCCCCAAACAAAGAACACAGTCTTACCTTACTCTCCTACAAGCACATACCTCCTTCCACTAAGCCAAATGACAGCCCGTTCTTGTTGTCTGAGGTCATTAACAATTCCACAATCCCTCTGTTTAACAGGGCCTAAATTAGAAAGAGGAAAAGCCATTGTGTTAACAGCCTGAGTTTAGTATTTGTCAGGATATTAAAGCATTAAAGTACATTATCACCTTCTCTTGGGATAGCTTGAAACTGGTAATGGCTTGGTAAGAAATATTATTCCTGTGATATCTCCCATTCCTCCTGAAGCTTCCCTGTCTACTTTTTCTGGCTTAAAGACAACTGAAAAATCTTATTTTGTTTTAGAAAGCTGGATCGGTTTCTCACTGATGCATCAAACTTCAGGATTTTATCTTCTTCTTCTGAGATCAGTTTAATAAATAGCTTCACTGCTTTCCATCAAAAGAGGGCTTCAGGTGGAAGAAGAAAAAGAAAAGCAGCTCACCCTTCCTGACTAACAATGGAATCTGAAAGGAGAAAATAGCTGGTTTGCCAGTGAATGCCATCACAAGACAGCTCAGGTACCTATGTTCTTGAATAGTCAAGTCTGAATGAATTTACTGGTTCTTCAATATCACAGCACCGTATGAAATAGCACTCTAAGGTTTTTAAAAGGCATATGCACACAGAAGGTTCGTCCCATTAGGATTTTTCTCTTACAGATGTTCTTTACAGAACAGTGGCTGATGCTTGAAGGAGAGGTTAGGAAATCCTAGTTGCAAATTAACCCCTCTTTTCACTGTACATGCATTGGAAGTCACTCCTTCAGCTTCAAGGAGCTTTGGAAACAAGCCTTCAGTCTCTTAATTCTAAATTACTAACTGTAAAATGGTGATAAAGACATATCAGCTCTCACAGGAGTTACCCATGTCATGTGCACCAACCAGTTAATGTCTGCTGTGTGTTTAAAGAAACCTTTGCATATTGCACATGCCTACACAGCCTGTGCACACAGTAGGCTTGAGCATTGCACACAGTCTACATTAGAGAAGCATTACAACACAGAGTTTAAAGACAAACCCAATTCAGAGTTAAGACAACCTGGTTAGTTTATCAACCTATCATCACTAAATGGATACCTGAACAGATGCTGGTGTCTGACAAAATTCAGCTACTGAGGGAACCGGAATTTCTAACAGATTTTATTAAGATAGTTCTTTGAGCACTGCATTAATACTAAGTTTCTTCCCCTCCTTTTGAATATGAGTGCAAAATGGAGAAACGGCAGAGAGCTGCCACACATTGAAATGCATTACAGGACTTCAGGGTGCAGCAGAGAAACCAGGAATAGAAACAACGTCTGAGGCAGACACAGGTGTGTGCTCAGCTAATCCCAGCTCATGTACCGTGTGGGGAGGGAGGTGTCAATACACCCTTTCATGGCCTAGACGTTTTAGAAGGCAAAGGCACTGCACCCAAAAGAGTGAGATAAGGACAGGGATTTCAGGTTTTGTGTGAGTTGTGGGGGTTTTTTAATGGGTATATTAATTCCAGGAAGATTGCAACATTGTCATATATGCTAGATGCAGATGTGAATTAATCAGCTTGCCACATTCAAAGCTCAAGGCCCAAACCAGAACAAAGAGTAGGAGCTCCACCTCACATTAGATCCCACTCCAACCAAAACAGAAGGCCTGCAAATCTTGCTTTCCTACATTTTCATCTTTAACCACTATAATATACTTCCTCAGATTTAAGTTGCACACAATACCAGAATATGACGAAACAGCACTGCAAAAACACACCCACAGGCCTGGCAAGTAAACATTACCTGTTCTGACAAGTCTGTGAAACATCACAAGCTCTTTCATCACTGAGATATGGAAAAGCAAGCACCAAATCTGCATGCTGTTCCAACACAACAGAGTCTCTATGCCCCATTTGTTTAGGGCTCTGAAAGCTGTTTGCTTATATGCTTGCCACTGTTGGCACATAGGGAGGAAACTATGTAGAAGTAACAGACAATTTGGACATTATCAGTTCAGATTGGCAATTAACTCTTTAACTTGTTTGTATGTACACTTCATATTTAACCTTCTAAGCAATGTTAAATCACTCCACGAGATGGAGTTAGCGCAGGAGCAGGCACCACTCTAAGCAGATTAGGACTCCTGCCACATGATTTATTTGGTTGAAGAGCCTCTGTATCCCTTGAGCAATAGGACAACCTGAGCCAGAGCTAACCTCAGCGTGCTCAGGGCAAAGCTGGGGTACCCAAAGGGTTTCAGAAAGATGTGATAATGCTGTAGCAGAAGAGCAGGGAACATACAATTTATAGCACATACACACCACAGGATGGGTAACCTCTTTCACGTGCAGCAACACTTTTAAGCATTCAGTGAGAAGAAATTAAACAGCGAACCTTGTAAGACCTTGTAAGAACCTGCAGATCTTGTTAACTGTCTGCCTTGCAATTGTACTAGGGGCAAATGAACAGGTCAGACTCGTGTTAGATCCACCAGGATAACCTGGCCTCCTTGGGCACTGGCCAACTCTTTATCATTCAGCTCAGAGGCAGGAGCCAGGGCACAGTCTAGTCTCTGTTTGACAAGGGTAAGGGAGGCATTAGGCAAATTAACCTGCCTGATGGTGAGCTCCAGATTACCCAAGTTTAGGAGCGTGCTGGTGGCTTGTTCACATAAACCCTCCTCCCAGGAAAGTCAACAGAGACAAAGAGAAACCTTTCTCTAATGTTGTCTAAGAGAAGCAAAACAGGACCAGCAAGAGACAGCTTCTTCAAGGCCAGCTATGTATTACAGATACTCCCCCATTTTCCTACCACCCTCTTCTCTGGAAGACATACTAATAAGATGCACAGGCTTATCAGTACTGACAGGATCATATGCCATCTCTTCCACTCCAGGAAGAAATATCAAGGGAAATGCAGCTGGATTATGCACTGATGCTTTCAAGGGTTTCTGAAGCCATGCTCAAAAGTTACTCAGAAGAAAGAAAATACTATAAGGAAGGTGGTTTATGAGAGAGATTCACCACAGAAACAAGTAAATGTGCCAACATTACCATTTTAATGTAGGTCATGTAGTTTGGGTCTTTGGCGTAGGAACCATATTCATTCTCCACTTGCACTGCAATGATGGGGCCTCCTTTCTTGTACTGTTGGAAACAAAAGGGAGAAATTGTTCACCATGATTTCTAATCAGAGGGACCGAAATCACAGTGGCACTGGCTTGCAGGAAAGGTGCACAAGTCTCAGACGGACTCAGCTCCACCCTCTCGTCCTCCCAACGTCTATGCATAACCAAACGACTAGGTCTGGAGAGCTGCCACTGACAACTACAGTTCATACTGGTTCCTAAAGCGAAGCTGGTAGATTTGTTATTGCTTCAACCTGCTGCCATTACACAAAGCTCACACTCATCTGTGCAGACAGTCCCCACTTGTGGATGGGGAGGGTAATGGATTGTACTTGCCTGAAGAGGGACTACAATAGGCATTAGATGATCAAAATAGGCATCCACAGCTTCTGTGAAGCCCTTGTACGTTGTCCTCAATTGCATCTCTGGGTCTTGCAGTAGCCAGCTATGAGAAAAGCAGCAAACAGAATCTATTAGTCTCCTGTCCAGTCAAGGCTGCCAGAGGTAACACCACCCACTGACATCAAGTCACATTTGGGCAGGAATCATTGATCTTTCTGTGTCACTTGGCTAAGCCTGCAGTGCAGGTACGGTCAACATCGTGAGTCAGTGAATGACACCATATGAGGCTATCTACCACTCATACTTTTAAATTAGTCCAGACTGCAATTGCCAAGCAGTTCCCCTTCTTTTTGTTCTGTATTTTGGGCCCATGCTCATTTTAACTTTCCCAATAAGATTTCGAGGGCTAAACTTACCACTCTAAAGGTTACTCTGGAATTCCCTGCACCCCCAAGGGCACTCTACAACCAAGTGCTCCCTCATAAAACCCCCAATCATCGCTCAAAACAAAGCTTCCGGTAATTGTTCCCACGGTTTCTACTGCTAATTTACAAGACTTAGTTCGCTGGTTTGAGGTTAACACAGAAACGGGCAATTTGTTTAAGAGCAGAACAATGTACTGCTATAACAATTTAAGCAGAGTAAGCTTGCGCGTTCCTTGTCTCTGCAAAAGGAGGCATTAACTAATAGTGCTTCCAGAGGTCTGAAAGACTCAACTCCTGTATGCTACATGCAGCTCGGTGGGTTTACAAAATCATCGCGCCTTTATCTGTAAAATGAGAATAGTACTGTTGCTCTTTATCAGAATCTTTTATCTGTCTGATAAAAAACCACATGGGTGATGTGGCAACAACTGACAATATATGCATTTCTCATAATCTAATGTAGAACTAGCTACTGCCCCTGCTCACAAGTAGCCATGCTCTCGTGAGTAAGTCCCTGACACACCTTCGCAGTTCTGCACCTGAACTCTCTGATGCCAAAGGCAGGGCATTCTGAAAAATGAAAAGATTAAAAGAAATAATCCCCAAATTTTGTCAAGTGTCTCCATAGAGGTTTATGCTCTGTGAAGGTAAGGAGAACAAGCAGTATGTAACCTGGCACGGGTTCCACTGGGATCTAGTAACCAGGCAAGTCTCAATGCTGACGTATTCAACTCGGCTCTCAAAGCCTCTTACCAACAAGCTGTGTGCTTTAGGAGAAAATGCAGTAGGAGGTTGGAAAAGTTACGGGTCTTTATTACTGCCAGCCATATAGTACATATGTTCTAGTAGGACTTTTAAAACGGACCTGAGATGAAGCAAATTCTTACATCAAGCTGCAAATACTACTATTCATACTATACACACAGTCAAGTTGCAACAGCAGTAGGAGATGGGCTTCCCCAATTCTGTTTTCTTGCTGTAACCATTATGCCATAACACAATTACTATTTTAAAGACTAACTGCTCAAAAAAGATTCTGGTTCCAGGCTTACTATCTGTACTGCTTAGGAGACCTCAGTAACATAATGGGTGTTCACCTGCTTTGGGGACACAGGAAATAAATAATCCCATCTAACAGCCAGCCATTCTAAATCTTTGAAGGAGGCTTGACTGTATGATCAGAGGTTTTGGGTTTTTTCTCCACAGTCCCAAACGCTTGCCTCAACCGAACTATTTACATACTTACCTGGGCAGACCACCAAGGTCCCATTCAGAGCAGATATAAGGTCCAGGACGCAGAATCACCCACAGTCCATTTTTAGCTGCCAGTGAAAGGAAGGCCCTAGAGATCCAGACAGCGTAATTATTGTCTGACTGCAGAATCCCTACTCCACGCACTCCTAATACACCAATCACCATGAAATTTAGGTACCAGAACCAGAAGATAATTGCTTGATGAAGCAACTACACTGGATTGGTACTAAACCTGTAAGTTCCCAGCACTCCAGAAAGCAGGGGAAGAAATGAGAGTCTCCATTGCCTGATCAAGGAACAGGCTTTGCTTCAGAAGCTGGAAATGACATCTTCATCCAGAACCAACACGCACACCCTCCCCTCAGAACAGGAGTATTTAATAATAGAGTTGTCTGTACCACATACTCTAGATCCAGATTTTGACTGAAGTCAAACTTCCCTCTTTCTTGTTCATGAAGGTTCCACGGCACGTACCTGAAACGCAGAGTTAGGGCAGTGGAGGTGAAGGGCTGAGAAGGGCACTGCATTTGTGAAGCACAGAAAAAACCTATGCTCTCCCTTTGTTAGTCAGTAACAGATCCAGAGATTACTACATGTACACATTACAAGTGTCCATTTACATGTTATTTGTGCCTTTCTTTCACTTTTCTGACAAGCCCTTACTTTGTTGCACTCTTTTCCTGTACTCTGCAATATCTGAGTTTCTCAAGATCATCAAATGTGGTCTCTCTCTAAGTGTATCTTTCATTCTCCAAACCACAGCAATTTCTAAATCACAGCCGTGCTGAACAGCCTTTTCAGAGCCTGACCCTTCCTCATCGGGTCAGCGCTAAGAAGGCACTTTCCCAGTATGTCTGATAGACAACTGTTCCTGTCGGTATTTGAGGATACTGCAGTGTGTGATGGTTAAAGAAAACCTGAGTCCCCACTACTCTTTTCTGTGTCTTTTCTCGTAATAACAAGTACAGGAATACATTGTTATGGCCCACTGGAATTAATTACAAAGTCCCACCAACGACTATGGAAGAGGGGAGATGCTGCAAGGTACATGTGACAGAGCCTAGGGAGTGAGGACACTTACGTCGTGAGGGTGTTTAAGCCACATGCTTTCATCTTAAGCATGCGGTCTTCCCAGTATTCCCTGGGGACTCGGAAATAGTGCATTGAACCTCCAAATATGCGGAAAGGCATGCCTTCCAGGAGGAACTGTGAGTTTTCTGTCTGCAAGCCTAGGGTCCTACCCCATAACCGCAGAGGGATCAGCTCACTCCAGTTAAACCTAGAAGAGAAAGAGAGACATATGAGCGTCCAGTCTCTAGTAAAGAAATCTGTGCTTATCGTAAAGAAATCTGTCCCCCTAAAAGAGGCTGCTCATTTCACCCTACCTGGCAGGATCAGCTCTGACCTTCCTACTTCTTAGATAAACCATGCCCTTTGTCATATAGACCATATAGATTTTTCAGAAGACTATAAAACAGATGGAAGATCTGCCCAAGATGTGTATTTAATATTCACTTCACTAGTAGCTTACATTCTGAATGCCCCAAGCCACTCTGCCATACTCTGCAACTGAAATGTAGCACTACTCAGGCAGAGATCATGAAACGAACTTGCTGAAAATACAAGATGGGCAAGTTTTCACTCAATACTAGCAAACACTTTCATAACTGATGAAATGTAAGACCTCCCTGTTTTGCAGTAGAATGACATACGCTGGCTGATTTCCAGATCCTCGCTCCAGCAGCAGCTGCATTTCAATTTGCTACCCTGAATGTCTTGTGGTCTCTGATACCTTCCAACTCAATGCATGGAAAAAATAAAGAACCCTTACCTGTTCACTGTGAACAAGAACCTTTTCCTTAATTTAAAGAAAACTCCTGGACTACATTTGTCACTCAGGAAAGATGAGGTCTGCTGTCATCACAAACTTACCTCTGCCTGTATTACTGCTTAGATTAATTCCTTCATATGTTATTTGCCAAAAGAACCGGAGCAAAGGAGATACCAGGTTCCAAAGCACTTAGCGGTTTCAATACTCATGCCGTCACAGCTCCATTCGGGTCGGTTCCTGCATCCAAGAAACTACTTCCTATTGCCTTACAGGGCTCCCCAGTTCACTTCGGCTGAACCAAGAAAACATTTTATCAACTAGTCCAGATCCAAAGCAGTTACACTGCCTCCATCAGACCATCCCAGTTCCACAACTCTGAATACACAAAAGTTAGACAATAGCAGCTTGTTCCTCTGAGAAGTTATCACAGCCAGATGCGAGGGATGAAGTCACATCTCAAGAAAGCAAGAGCAACCCACACATTTGAGAGAAATGTCACATTGGGAGAAGAGGGAAATACCTAAGCCTCCGGCTGTTTTCTAGACTACATGCAGAGCGGGTATTAGCAGCGGGTGAGGACTTCTCAGAACTCGCATCTTACAGGGATTGCTAACCAGGAGCCTGCAGCGATTACCTGTCCTCTGACACAAGACAAGGAGACTACAAAGGAACTAAATCTAAGACTTCCAGGATACTGCACAGGCTGGCTGACAAGCACAGAGGGTACCTGTGTAGCACAGCGTTCTCACAGGGCTCTGAAACAACCGGCAGGAGGCATGGGTAATACCTGGAAAAGGAAGTCTAGGTTAGATATTCACTGCCTTCAGTCAATGAGCACTCACGTGCATTTATTCTCAAACCGTTTACAAAAAAATAGTGCCGAGCAAGGAGATAGTAACGTATCCCATTCAGAAGGTGGTGCAGTAATAGCAGAGCTTTTATGAAGATAGTGCAGCTCAAAGTAGGAGAAATAAGCACGAAATACCTAACTGCCATATTTAAAGGGTGAGTGCCTGTCCTGGTTTCGGCAGGGATAGAGTTAATTTCCTTCCTAGTAGCTGGTACAGTGCTGTGTTTTGGATTTAGGATGATGCCTGAATAGGAACAGGATCAAAAATGCTCATCTACACAAGAAACTAGGTACAGCCAGAGAATGATGACGTGAGGCTAGGAAACGGCAGCACTGCTCCCAAGGCATGACTATGAATTTTACCAGCAGGGGAGGTGGTTCTCAATCCACACACAGGATATCCTCTGGCTACCTGCCCCTCTATTCTGCTAGAACTACATCTCGCACAGATTGCAACTTTCGCAAATCAGATCCTGAAACTGCAGCTATATCTAATTCTACTGCTCGGTGGCAAGCCTGAGGCGGAAAGCTCAAAGGGGTCTGGAGACGCAAAACTCCAGTTTTTAAAGATTATGTTGGAAAATACCTATGTTTCCAATTTGTTTCTGAGCTAGGTAAAGCCCTAAATTACCCGTGCACACAACAGTACTGCTAACTGCCACTGGTGCCAGAATGAAGGCTGTACTCAGGAAGCATATGTAGCCAGATAAAAATAAACAAATCGCTTAAGCTCATCTTCTTAATCCTGGGCATAACTTAGTTGGCAAGTTTCCATCAAGTTTCCTACCTTAAAACTCCCCGGCTCCAGTGTTTTTTCTCACCAAGAAGGACTGGTAGGAAGCTCCCAGGCTCCCAATATTTTCAATATATTATCCTGGATATCCTGAAACCCACATCTCTCACTAGGGTCTGCTCAAGTGACTTCTGAAAAAAACTCCTGTGACTCAGCAGAGCTTCATCCTGGTACCCTGAGCTGGATCCCCACAGCTCAAAGTCCACCTGGGCTCTGTGCTTCCTCTTGAGAGCAATATATAGCTCCCAGTAGGTTTTTTTCTCACTTCTATAATGACAGCACAGGTTGCAAAGAACCATATTTTGTCTTTGCTAAAGGTTACTGGCCTGCTTTGGCCCTCAGTAGCCATTTCCTCCCTGCTTCAGGGAAGTCTCTTTTTTGGCAAAAAAATAGTATTAGATTACCAACTTCCCCCAGAACAGAAGCTTCGAAATTGGGTTGGACAAGCTAGTCCCTAACGAAACGATCTGTCTTTATGAGACGTCAGTTGAAGTGCAAAACACTTCAAGCGGAATAGGAAAGTCGCAGTTAACTGCTAAACCAGACAGCTACGCTAAGGCAGTCATGCCTGTAAAACAGAAACCTAGCTGAAGTCCTCTCTGCGCGAGATAAGAGATTTAGCTTTGGTATCGGTCTACCACATGCCCTGAGCAGTTGGGAGAAACAGCTAACAGAAAAGAACAAGAAAGTCAAAGCAGGGGAAAAAGCATGGAGACCATTAGCTTGCGTTGCCAATACTAAAGGACGCGCTTCACAGGACAAGGGACTTTACAGTTAATCCCTAAGCTCTACTTAGACCTGCCTCAGAAAGCTTTGCTGTTTATTCTGGGCTTCCTCTGGCCAGAGAAAAGTAAAAGCTTTGAGTTGCCTTCACTCATGACTCGCTGTCTTGCAGCAACCGAGGTCCTGTGTTGGTCAGATGAGCCCCAGGTGCACATTCAACGTGGCTGGGATAATGATCACTGCATTTTGCACTACAGTTTATTCTCCGGTGACCTGGGCCATGGAGAAAAACACTGAGTACCAACAGATTACGGTGTTGTATAGATACACTCTTACAGGAGACAGGCTTCTATGTTTGTATTGGTTTGCAATAATCCTCTGCTAAGAACCTATGTGGCACAAACCCAAGACCAGCTATAAAAGAATTTTGCTTCTAATTAAGCAAAGATGTATCAAGGCTTTTCTTCAGCTTTGAGGATCAAGTAACTTCCTACTATGAATTTAAGAACCCATTATAAAATATCCAAGTTATAAAAAGGATCGGAGTGGTAATAAATAACTACATCTTCCCATCCCTGAATATTATCTCCCGCTCTTCGCTGTCAGGGACTGAAGAGCTTCTGTCACTTGGCACGGAGAAGCTACTGTGCAGACGTGCACCTCTGGCTGTAACACGAGACACGCTCGTCCAGGAAAGAGCATCGCCCCCAGAACAAACGTGATCTAAACCACACAGGATTTAAGCTAGAACCTTGAATAACTTCTTGTTACTACAGGTGGGCTATAGAGGAACGGACGTTGGCCTGGAGCGTACAAATGGGACCAGAAGAAGAAAGTTAACACTGTTCCGAAAGGAGAGGTGGACACCACCGCACGCTGCAGCCCAGGTCGCTGGGTACCACGCCGCCCAGCCCGCGCTGCCACCGACGACGCGGGGACGCAGAATGAAAAGACCCAGACCCAGAACAGGCTGGAGCGAGGGGGAGACGAAGCTCTGGTGCGAGCGCGTCAGAGACACCCGTGGCAGCTTCAGAGATGGGTTAGATCTGACGGAGCGATTGATTTGCAAACGTGCATCATCCATCAGAGCTGCAATGATGTAAAGCCTTACGAGAGCCAAGGTCGGCAGGGATAGCATGAGCCTAACGTAGAATCTGATTTATAGCGCTGGCAATTGATCTTTCCTTGTCCATTACTTTTTATGATAGACAAGAAGTTGTGTATGTTACGTGTAACATTTATTTAAAGCTTTTAAATCATTTCTGCATGGAGGTGGCATTACTCTCTCCGGTCCTCCCCACGCTCCCGTCCTGCTGGAGGAATGCTCTCCATCAATGACTGATGGGGA
>NW_008824036.1:96905-104550 GCF_000699105.1 Pygoscelis adeliae | reverse complement strand
GCTTTCCTGCCCGGGGAGAGGGTCTCGCCGGCCCCGCCGGGACCCCGCCGCGGGCAGGCGGCTTGTTTTCGTCCGAGGCGTGAGTGCTCGTCCTTTAAACTGCCCTCGCCGCCCTGCGAGAGAAATTCCTTCTGCAGAGCGTGCAGGAAACCGAGTGGGGAGACCTAAGGGCCTGCTAGCAGTGGCCTCCCGCCGTGTAGCAAAATCAGAGATCGAAAAATGCCTACATCTGCTGCCAGTGCTCTGTCATCTCCCTTCCCTGCCAGGTCCTAGGCACGCGCTGAGAGGAAAGAGGAGCTGGTTGCTCATTCGAAAAGGTTAACAGAGACACTGTAACTAAAAAAAAACTCAGAAACTGAACTTCTTTGCAGCCCCCCTACTTCAAAAAGCTCCAGTTACCTCTGGTTAAATACCTGAAATACCACAGGCGAAAATTATCACAACTTCTGACACTCTCAGTAAAGTTGCCATCATTCCTTTATTCATTCCAAACCTGAGGGGGACAAATAGTTTAATTTATCAATGTTTTTACTCCCCCTACATTGTACACAGCAGGGTGTACTGATTTGAGGCAACAGAGTTAAATGTTTCCATGCAGGACCTCAGTTCTTGATTTGTACCTCTGTACTGCAAAGGCTTCTTCGAGATTAAGCACCGGTATGTGGCGGGAATAGGGAGAACAAGCACTTGGCATGTTAGAAAAGGTGTGCTGGGAAAAGACAGAGGAGTGCTTCCAGATAAACGAGAGGCATCCTGCTCCTCAGTTAAAAAGCCATTGCATTCTGCAAGCGGTGAGAGCTGCAGTATTTGTGGCTAACTTGTTCCCAGTGGTGCAATCAGCACCCAGGAGGACAGGTTTTTGAGCAGAGCAACTAGTTCCTTCAAACTAAAGATTTCACAGATAGAGGAAGAGTCCTGTGGGATCAGGCTGCACCTCTGCCTGAAGTTCCCATTTCAGCCCTGACTCAGCAGAGGTGACCAACAGGTCTAGTGTTTCTTTTTCTGAGAAGGATGGGTGGCAAGCAGCCCACGAACAAGATTTGGAGACAGAGGCTTGTATTCACAACTGTGATTTGTATCTTCGGGCTGCACAATACTAGCCTAGTAACAGCAGCTCTGCCAGGCACAGAGTGCAGCTGTGGCAGCATGTGGGTGGCATCCAGCTGCGCTCCCAGTCAATATAAGGCAGAAAGACTGTTTCCACTGGGGCATCCCCCTCTCCACTCCCCAGGGAGAGAGCTGGTGAACAGGGGAGGGAAACAGACCAAGCTGTAACAGACAAAGTAATTTTAAGGCTGGAGATTAGCTCCTGGCTTCAGCCCTGTAGCAGATTCCTGGCCACAATCATCCGCATCACCTCATTGGTACCTGCAGCAGGATGGGGGTGCAAAAGAAAGACAGTTAGGAGACAGTCCAGTTCTGCCCCCAATGAAGGCAAAGAGAATTCTTCCCTGAGCTGCAGTTTACAGCACAGAAAAGCTCTTCCCACCAACTGAGGTGGCATTTAGGAGGCGTTGGGACAAAATACCAACTGCCAAGTGCCAGCACATTGCTCAGGAAAGGTTTCAGAGTGGTAGATGCTGGTGTTTCTTTTCATTTGGGCATTGAGAGGATGTGGGCACCAGGCATCAAGCAGAACTGGATATATACCAACATCCGAGTTCTCTGCTTTACTATTTAACACATATACAACACACAGAAAGAAAGGCTGTAGACCCACTCAGTATTGGAAAGAGTATGTATGTCCCTTATCAGGTACACTGGTTGTAGGTGAAGGGATTTCAAAGGAGGGAAAACAAAATGGTTAGGAGGCCGAATTGAGATTAGAAAAGGCCAGACACTGTTAGAAACACAATGTCAAAGAGTGAAGACAGACCGGAATGACAGGAAGGGAATTGCTGGGGAGCGTCAGCACGTGCCTATAGGAGTAAATGGGATGAAACTGGACAGAGGCACCGCTAACATGACAACTAGATATCCCCCCCTGCTGTAAGACTCTTAAAATACACAGTAACTGCTCCAATACACCAAGAGCTCTTGGCCAGGGGATTCACACACGTGACATCCAGGGACACCTCATGCTCAGAGAAAAATGAGATTCTGAAACCCAAGAGTCAGAGGGTCATGTGGGAAGGTGGGGGCCTCCGGAGGGTCTGTTCTCTCCCAGCTTCACTGCCAAGTCACTAGTAGTAAGAGTGTCTTTTACCTTCCAGGATCTGGTGGACTCTGATGTCTCGCATAAACTGCTGCACAGCATAATCCTTCAGGTAGCCGTAGCCCCCATGCATCTGTAGAGCCTGGTTACAGATCTAGGAAGATAACATCGCTGGTGAAGTGACTTGCGTGGTGTCGAGGACAAGTCAGCGACAGAAGCTCGGTAAGAACCCAGGGGACCTGGGCTCATTTTTTTTTTCTGGTCACCTAATCTCATCTCTTAATAAAGCGTGGTGTGATGGCAAGGCACTATCAGTCCCCATCAGTGCTTCTCTCAGTGCTATCATGTTACCTAAGTGCTGTTTCACATTAATGGTGCATTTATGTGAACATGATAGCATAGAAATACCCAGGAAACGCTTTACTTAACTAAGGCAATTTTTGCTGCATTTCTGTGGTGCTACTGGTGCAAAAAGCAAAACGCCAGATCACCATCTAGTGGTCAGTCAGGTGGGGAATCTGCTCAGGGCTCTGTTTTCTTCTAAAACATGACTCCATGCATCATCTGTCAACTTGGGACATAAAACATAATAAATAGCAAAAATGCAGAGTGCTGAGAAAATACGGTAGCTTCTAAATGACACTGATCTAGGAAGTGTCAAGGTGCAGATTTCCTTTTCTTCTCCCTTCTTGCTTTCCCTTTTCAGGGACATTTTGTGATGATGTATTTTTCAGTGGTCTAGGAGAGACCACTTCCTACCTAGGAAACCAGCCTGCAACACGCATATTATCATTTGAAAATAAAAATGCTCTACTCCCTGTCCTGTCTCCCTGCTTGATCCCCTAGAAAATAGTGTAGAAAGCACTAGAAGCCAGGAGGCCTGAACTGTGGAGAGGCTAATACTGCAGCAGTATTAGCTGGGTGCAGAATTCTGTCCCATAAAATGTCCTGGTCCTGAAATGAGGCTTCTGGCTCAATGAACATGCTTGGGTCTGGGTCCCTACAGTGTCAAACTTCTTTCTGACATCCTGTGCACCAAGAGGGGTCTCCAGGCTCGCAGTTATGACGCCAACTGAGGTCTGAGTAACCTACCGCAAAGCATTCATCAGTAGCAAAGAGCTTGGCCATGGAGCACAGCACAGCCGCGTCCTCCCGTCCCTCCTGCAGTGCCCGCGCTGCATTGCGAACCATGAGCCGTGCTGCCACCAAGCGCGTCGCCATCTCCGCCAGCCTGAACCGCAGGTACTGCCAGCAGACAGCACCAGAGGAAAAATTAGGTCAGCATCTTTGGAGGGGTCTGTGTCCTGAACCACATCCCCACTATCTTCAGGCAGGTCTCAGGCCTGACACACTTTCTTACTCAGGAAAAGCATGTTCCCAACTTCTCCAGGGAAGACCCTGTGAAGTGAGTGATGGGACCTCCGGCTGCTTTTTCAGCCAAGAGCGGAAAGAGCACAGCTCTACGAGTGCAGATCCGGTGGAGAGGTTACCTGATTGTTTGCTAGGGGTTCTCCAAACTGTTTGCGGACAGTGAGATGCTCCTGAGCCAGAAGAACAGAGGCATGAGCAGCTCCTAACGAACAAGAAGCTGGTGGGAGAAGCCAAGGCCACAGCGTGAATATGAAGCTAACGCAGACGGGCAACAAGATGATCCTGCCCTCCTCCCTTGGCTCTCAGCTGTCTTTCTTACCAATATTTATCCTGCCTCCATTCAGTCCCTTCATGGCAATGCTGAAGCCCTGCCCTTCAGCTCCAAGCCGGTTGCCAACAGGAACAACGCAGTCCTCAAAGATCACAGCCCGAGTTGGCTGGGAATTCCAGCCCACCTGGGAAAAAACAGAGCACCTTCCAGACTGCCTGAGGAGCAGCACACCTCCAGCTCCCAGCAGAGAACTGCCCAGCCTGCTCTCAACCCCTCGGTCTCATTGCCAAGCTGCCGCAGAGCACCCGTGTTCTACGTGGCTTGGCCTCAGCGTGCTGAGTTGGAAACTAGAATGCCTGTATTTGAGAAGAGGGACAGATCCAACGAACATTAATGTTCCTGAGATTAAAACGCTTCACTTACTTACCAAAGGGACGTGTATTGGGCAAACTTCACCAAAGCTGGACTTGGCTTGGAAAAACCACGCCA
Source organism: Pygoscelis adeliae (assembly GCF_000699105.1). Lineage (NCBI taxonomy): Eukaryota > Metazoa > Chordata > Aves > Sphenisciformes > Spheniscidae > Pygoscelis > Pygoscelis adeliae. Next base: position 100,264 of record NW_008824036.1, on the reverse strand, counting down.
GGATGGGACTCCGGTCCCATCCAAGAAGAGATCTCTAATGCTTTGCACGGACGAGCTCATCTCTTGTCCTGCACTTCCCTCAAGCACACAGGAAGTAAAAACCAAGTCTTTTACCTTCTTCTCTTTCTTGCCAAAGCTGAGGCCCGGCGTCCCCTTCTCCAGCACCAGGCAGGAGATGCCCTTGGGGCCTGGGCCTCCTGTGCGACACATGACCACGTATACATCGGTATCACCTCCCCCGCTGATGAAGGCCTGCAGAAGGACACAAGAAGAAAGGGGTGGCTTTCGTATGCTAACCCTGAGCCTGCAGCAGCAGCTGGGGTACAAAGACAGAGGGGCAAAGACCCCACGGCCAAGAGGTATTTAGGGACCCAACTGTACTAAGCTCTGGTGAACGCTCTGCAGAGAACGTTCTACCTTGGGGGAATACACAGAGATGAGGAGACAGTAGGAAATGGAAAGGACGGTGAGACCCAGGCCCCCTTGTGCATGCAGTGCCATCCAGCAGGTTTAGGAGGAGCAAAGAGGTACCTTGGAGCCATTCAGGACATAGGTGTCCCCTTTCCTCCGAGCTGAGGTCAGCAGGGAAGCTGCATCACTTCCGCTTCCTGTTCGAGAGGTAAGGAAGCAGCCAGTGAAGCGGCAGGTCCAGAACCTGCAAACTCTCCCGGGGATCGTACCCAACAACACTTGGGTTTGTACCATGAGCATCTCAGCAATCGTCATCTGCCCCTTCCCAGCCTCCCAGTGACAGCCCAGATGAACACGAGAAGAAAGTTTTCACCTCCAGCTCCGTGCAATGTTCATGTCCAGTTAAACCACGTTAGGAGGGAAGGGAGAAGATTTCATGGTTGAGGATGCTCACCTGGCTCAGTCAGGCAGTAAGAAGCAAATTTTTCCATGCTACAGAGCGATGGGCAGAACTTGCGCCTCTGTTCCTCATTGCCAAAGGTGTCGATCATCCAAACACACATGCTGGAGCAGGAGAGAAGGAGCAGCATTACAGTACGTGAACACAGCCCCGGGAGGAAGGCAGGTCATACAAGGACATCCCTGGCTGAACAGAAAAACAAAGCTCCGTGGAGTTCAGTCAAAAGCACCGAGGCTTGAAAGCATAACGCTCCACCTCTGCTGCAGGTAATCTGAGGTAGCCCCGGAGGCAGCCCTCCTTCCACCTGCCCCCACGCACACTGAAAGGGAACAAAATTACGTGCCACAGAGGCCGGGAGGAAGGAGATCACCTTCCATTCACCACAGACTCGCTGCCTTGTGGAACAGCAGGTTCCTATTCAACAGCCTCGGCGTTCCGCTCAGCACTAAGCCCTGCTGTCTCTTTGGAAGACTGCACCTGGAAGAAAGAGGCATCATCGCTCCATCCTTCCGTGCAAAATGAGCCCATCGCTGAACATGTCTGTGCAAACAGGATAGGGCCTCGGTATCAGCTGGTGCCTCCGGGCTCTGTTACAGTACGACCAAAGCACAAAGGCTTTTTCCAGGCAGGTTACTATCTATAGACAGCTTAAGTGGAAGAGCAGGGAACAAAATCCAGAACTTAATCCCATCTTGCATGCCACAAAGCTAAAATTACTTCTTGGTGGCATCTCAGTTTTTGTAGCCTATTTGTTTACTGCTGTCAAGAGATCCTCACAGGGATGTCTCTACTCGGGGTCCCAACTCTACGTAATAAGCAGCACCAAGCGAGCTGTCTCCAGCTGGATTTAGAGCCCACAGAAAAAATGTGGGTTTCAGCCAGGCTGGCACCATCCGCTGCTCGGCAGACACACTCACTTGTGGATGCTCATATAAGCAGTGGTGCTGGTACATCCTGTTGATAAAGCTTCAAAGATTATGGAGGTATCAAGTCGTGACAATCCAGAGCCACCGACATCTGGTTTCACATAGATCCCACCGAATCCTAGCTGGGCTGCCTTCCGCATTGTTTCCACAGGGAATATTTCCTATTGGGACAGGCGGAGACATCGCAAGTGAATATTCATGATCAGTTCAATCTCAATATTCAATCTCTTCTTTCTGGTACACCTGGACTACCGAGTCCAGTCCCAAACTCTGGCAGAATTAAGTTAAGTGGGTGGGTTAAAGAAGAGGCAGCTATCTAGACAGATACATACCATCTTCAGGAGTAAATTCAGGTTTTCAGATGATTGAACAGCCTGGCTAGGAAAGCTTCAAGGAATTTCTGATGGCTTCCCACCCCAGCTACAGCAGCAGCTTCAAAGAAAATCTCCACAGATGGCATTACAGCACCGAGGAGCTATTGCAGGAACCCCTCTGATGAGACCCAAGGATAATAACACCCTAAGGGAGGAAAAACCAAGCAGTACAACCCTTCTGAGGTTGTCATACCTTTTCATCCCACTCAGCCATGTGGGGAGCCATCTCCTTGGTAGCAAAATCGAGGGCAACTTTTTGGAATTCCTTCTGCTCCTCAGTCAGGCCGGCGGATGCTAGAAAAGCAGGAAGAGATCAGAATACACGTCTGTTGCGGGAAAGCAAGGACTACCACCTCTTCCATACCCAAACAATTTCAAAGTGTCCCTTAACTCACACAAACGGTTCAGAGTCTCTGCTGCAGAGAGCATTTCTCTGTTCCTCAGGGCTATCACAAACTGTGCTGCCAGAGGGCAGCGGGCTTTGGGAAGGGGCTTTCTTAGGACAAAACAAACCCGAGGTCCCAGTTGTCTCTGTCTACTCAACGCTAACTACGTTGCAAGACCGGGACGGGGGCAGCACAGTCCACGGCAGCTGTCACTCCATCTCACTAGGTCTGTGCTGCAGAAATACAAGGACACAGTCCTGGGACTTCAAAGAAGTGACACTAGGACGCAAGCAATGAACAAAGAAGCCCTTTGGAAACATGGGGGTATTAGTTACACCCTGCATTTGAAAACTCCTGCTTCATTTGCACATCGATCCAACATTCGTTTGTTGGTTCCTCTCCTAAAATTCATAGGGATGCTGGTGTTTCAGTCCTAAACGTGGTTACATTTAAACATCGCAGCAATTCATCCGGGAAGTGTTCGGGAGCCCCGTAGGAGGAGTCCGGCTCAGACACGGCTGTCATCCTGGTAACCAGAGACCATGCTCGGCGATCAGAAGATGACTTCGATCACAGGATAGCCCAGACTTACAAATGGGTACAGACAGCCTAGCCTGCCCCCCCAGCGAACCTCTCGCAGTGTTTTACCGAGTCTTTTTAAGATATTCTTTGGTTCACAGTCAAGCTTGAAAAGCCGTGACGATCTAGCAAAGGTACAGGGAAGGGGAAGGAGCTTTTCGTTGCGGGTGGACACCGTCCCACTCGGCATGCGACCGCAGGGCGTCGGGACGGCCGGGGCCCG
>NW_008824036.1:92712-96446 GCF_000699105.1 Pygoscelis adeliae | reverse complement strand
GAGCTGTAGTCCTGCCCTCGGCGCCTCCCGTTCGCGCGGTGGCTGCGGGGAAGGAGGCAAGCCTACAGGCCATGCCTTATTTTTTGCATAACGGTCACCTACTTCCGACTCCAGTCGGGCGAGGGGCGGCGTGTTTCCTCCTCCTGCGCCGGGGCTGTGGCAAGGCGAGAGCATCCTTCCCCCCGGTCCGAGGCGAGGGGCGCTGCTGCGGCCGGAGCCGGTGAGGGGGAGCTTGGGGTGGGTGGAGGGATGGGAGAAGCTTGGCATAGAAGGTGGAAAAGTTGATGCCACCCGCTCTGGCAGAAGGAGGCCAGCTGAGAGCCAAATAACTTCTAACGGCCTGCTGGCAGAAGGGGGCAGGGGTTGGGCCAGCCAGCTTGCTCCCTTTCCCGAAGGGACTTTGCCTGCATGATCTCTGGGAGCAACAAGCTGAGCCAGACACCCCTGGTGCGAGGCTGGACTGAGCTCTGGAGGCAAGCTGTTCTCCCATTTCCAAAAGCACAGCTCCTCTTGCACGGCGGAGAGGGGCCACGCTTAGGCCAAGCACCTTAGGGACTTTTCTCCAACAGATGCGCCACTGTGGAGAAAAGCAGCCCTTCTGCTCATGTCCATCAGAGCACTGCTGTGGAGGGCCTGCCTGCCTCCAACACGCCAAGGGTGTGGTCCTCAACCAGTGCCAGCATTTGCACTGATAGAGGAAATGGCTGAGCTCAAGGAAGGAAATTTATTTGCTCTCCGCTTACTGTACAGCTTTTACTGTTCTCCGTCTCGGGTATCTCTACTTTTTTCAGCTTGCCTGAATAAGCAGTAATTCTTCCTTCTCTAATTCAGCAGGTGCTTCGCAGTGAAGACAAGATAATTCAAAGAGACCAGAGATGCCTTGGCCGAGCAGAAAGAGAGACAAAGGAGTAGTAGCAGGTCTGTGCTGGCATCCTAACTAATTTAGCATCTCTCACTTGAGGTTCCAAGCTATAGTGAAACTACAGACAGTCATCTTAACCATCTGTCTTTCAAAGCCACACGTCTTATAGACAGCATTTCCTCTGTAAAAATGGGCTGAGCATCCATGTGTGACTGAGACAAGTCTGCTAGATATACAATAGGGACAATGATGTATTCTCAGCACAAGGTGGTTAAGAAATGTAACTCATGCCCATTTATGAAGAGTTTTCAGATCCTAAGCGTTAGAGATGGTCAGTCAAAGTATATCCAGTGCAGTGGCAGGAAGCTGATGTGGTACCATCTGCAAAAAAAAAAAAAAAAAAGCAAAAACCTTGCACTTGAGGCAACATTATGTGGTGTTTCAGGTGTAAGATGAAAAAATTGCAGTTGGCTCATCTGTGCTACTCATCTGCTTAATCAACTCCAGCAAATAACCATCTTCTTACCCTTTAATCACTTATTGTTTTTTTCTGTCTGGGTCCTGGACAAACAGGGATATAGACCCCCTCTGAACAGGTAGCACAGTGGAGGCTTAATCTAAGGTTTCCAGCTACTGCAGTAGCTGGAAATAGCTTGCTTTGCTGCTGAATTTTCCTGTTATTCACCAGACTCACCTAAATCAACTTTGTTGCCTGCAATTGATTTCTCAGCGATTAATTAAAAAAAATAATTCAACTACACTTCCTGTAAGCAACATCGTCTATCCCATTTTTTTTATGATTAACTATGACTGTTAAACTATGTTTGTGCACACCATGCAAAAAAAAAAAATCCTTATGTCAGATGCAAACTAGAAATACTCAGAAACACTGGTGCGTAATGCTACTACCTTCCACATAGCATCTCAGGTGCACCAAACTTCTGCTGCAGTCAAATACCAGTATGTGAAACTACCTTGGATGACTAAAAACATTTCAATACCGGTCCTTATCAGAAACAAAATGTGTTTTAGCTGAATGATCTTTTTTGTTGTTGTTTCTTTTAAGATAAAAAGGAGCCTGATGCTAAAATTGCCAAAACCGAGGAAGAAACTCCGGATAAGGAGGAAGAGGAGAAGTCCACAAAACCTCCAGCTGGGAGTTCCAAGTCAGGATGGAAGAACTGGAAGAAGACAAAAGAATCCGACTCTGGTGGGGAGGAAAGCAAGATAACCTATTGTCACTGGCTTCTGAAATCAGAGCCAGAGAGCAGGCTCGAGAAGGGAGTGGATGTGAAAGTAAGCACCGACACCCATCCTTACTCAGCAAAGTACAGAAGCAGTTTCACTACTATCCAGAGCATTAGTGCCTGAATGCTGAGTTACAGGATCAGACAATTCAGATTGTTTGCAGTATTAATGCTATTGTGTCTTTACTTCTCAAAAAACATTTGTCTTCCTGAAAACAGAAAGACATAATGTTGTTCTCTTCCAGGGTGACAACCTTGGGGTTTGATACTTGTAATAAAAGAGGAAATCAGGTCCTCAGGATGCTTAGCTGTTGATAGCAGGGGCAGCACCTATTTCAGACTGCCTTTACGCTGCTGCAGTGTTCCTCCCTTTGTGAAGGCTTTTCTTTAGCCCCTGTGGGAACCAAAAAAATTGTGTCAAGTTTGTACTATAATTGAAGGAGCTACTAGGAACAAATGTTTAGGCACAATAACAGACATTGTAGACAATGACACAATAAAGATGAGGCTACCTCCTGAACTTAACCTGTATTTTCATTCCATTTGGCAGTTCAGCATTGATGACTTGAAAGCTCAGCCCAATCAGACGACCTTTTGGGATGGAGTAAGAAATTACCAGGTAAGGGGCACGTGTCAGAGATGGAGTCACTGAAATAGCACTAGAAAAAAGGTGGCTCTCCCACAGGTAATTTGTTGAAGGATTTCCTTTTGATGCACTCTGCCTGTTTTTACAGGTGCATTTTGTCAGGAGTCAAAACTCCTGCTTAATTGCCTCTAGGTCAAAGGTAGATTCAGGCTGGGTAATGTTCTGTCAAATCATTTGGTTTTTCTTTAGCTTGGTCTTTAGCTTAGACCAGCTTTTATTTCCCTTGATACCTTTTAGCAAGTCTGTACTTACCCAAATACTATGCGTTGTCAGTGTACAGCTTTCTGTTCCAGGCCTCTCTGCAAAGGAAATCCACGTGTGCTTCCCCTACTATATATGCTTCCCCCTTATATGTGATCTGCTCTGCTGCTTGTTTGCTGATGGCTAACTTAAGTCTTCTGCTATCTCTGAATGAGGGTGGCTGCGCTGTTGAATTCCCAAATACTTTCTAACCAACAGGATCTTGCTCTTTAGCCTTGTTTTTACTTCATTTCATTGCAACACAAGACATCTGTACAACTGTAGGAAACCTTATCTGAGTAGCTCTGAAGCACATATACCTTTCTTGTTGTTCTTGTTCCTAGCTGCTTATAGTGAAACCCTGAGAGCTTGACACAAAGAGCTCAAAGTCTCTTGTTTATACCTGATAGGCAAGGAATTTCCTGAGAGCCATGAAACTTGGGCAGCAGGCCTTCTTCTACCACAGTAACTGTAAAGAGCCTGGCATTGTTGGCATTGTCAAGGTGAGTGCCTCTTTCTCCTTCTGTGTTTCTGGGTGTGTGTGGGGGGGAAGTAATAATTGATGGATTATCAAACAGCTTGTTAGCCCTACTTCTGCCTCAGCACCAAAGGAGTGCAAAAGATGTCCACTCAGGGCAGCGAATGAGCCTAGGGCATCTAGGCTCAATGGTACATATCACAGCAGGGCTGACTCAGGCATCTTTCCCCAGAGAAATGGAACCAAGCTGCTGCTTTCCTG
>NW_008824036.1:82984-92696 GCF_000699105.1 Pygoscelis adeliae | reverse complement strand
GCTTCCAGCCAAGTCAAGTGTTGCTCCACACTCTGATTAAAATCTGATTTACTAAATTCTAGTGAATTTGTGAGCTGAGCCTGCAAGACATTAGTATAAAACCTAGGGCACAGAAAAGCTTTTTCTTTAAGAGAACTCATCACAAAGACTATCATCATCTACCCAGTTTTCCTCTGTTGCATGTGCTCCTTCCACATTGCTCTCCGAAGAGGTGATGATGATGCTTTGAGAACCATACTGTTCTGCACTGCTTCGACCCAAGAAATGTAAAGGAAGGAAATGTATCTCACCATTAGAATGGAGTTCAGGGAAAGCAAGGCTGATTTTTGCACCAGGATTATTCCTTACATCTAGTCACAGCTTGCTCAAGGGCATTTCATACCCTTTGCTGACAATAGTTTTTAACTGATGGGAACTTGTCTCACATTCTTCTCCCCTTCTGCTTCAGATCGTAAAGGAGGCATACCCTGATCACACACAGTTTGATCAGAAGGATCCTCATTATGATTCCTCCAGCAGAAAAGAGAACCCCAAATGGTCCATGGTAATGTAGTAAACTAAATACAGCTGTTTCAAGCTCTGTGTGCAAGCCAAGTGAAGGTAGAAGCCTCTTTGCATCGTATTGCGTACCTTCTTGAGCTTCTGTCCTGGCCTAGTTACCTTCTTCTCTCTCAAGAGAAAATCCAATCCTGATTGTTTTCTCTACTTTTTCTCCTATCTCTTCCAGAAGGCTGCCAAAATGTATCTCCCTAAATTTTCAAATCTTACTTGGATGCAGAGCTGACCTCCATGCATAGCAGAATTCTGGGTTAGGAAAGAGAACGAACATCTTCATGTACCCCTCTCAGCCTACAGCAAAGAAAGCTGTAGTTCTGAGGCACACTAAATTATAGGGAAGTGACTGTTCACAGGCTGGCTACATCCCGCATCTTAATTTTGTATTGCCTGTGACAACATGAACGTATGTTGCTAGTGCACAGTGCTAAGATTCATGTAAACAGATCACCTGCCAGAAGTATCTGAAAGTTATTTTAGCCTTGGGCAAGGAAAAACTTCCATACCATTATAAGATAGTATGCATCAGTCATTTGCTTCAGTTTAAAATCTTTATCCACCCCAAAGATCTTATGTGACATCTGGAGGCTATATCCTTCTCCAACCATGCTCCTTTGCTGCCCATCACTTCCCAGGTGGATGTCCAGTTTGTGCGGATGACAAAACGTTTCATCCCCCTTTCTGAAATCAAGGCTCACCACCTGGCCCATAAAGCAGATGGAGGCCCCCTAAAGAACATGATGCTCTTCACAAGACAACGTCTTTCCATCCAACCACTGACACAAGGTAAGAACCTTCCTCTCTGGACTCTTGGTGCCATTCCCTCTGAGAGGCAGCCCTCACTCAGAGAACTTGGAAGTTCCACTGACAGCTTTTTCTTCCTTACCTTTTCAACGCAGAGGAATTTGATTTTGTCTTGAGCCTGGAAGAGGAAAAGCCACATTAAGAAACTGACAGCAGCACAGCTTCTACCCAGCCCGCTGATGCCTCCTCCTAAGCCAGCATAATTCTCAAGTTTACTTGCTCAATCGCAGCAACAAGAACATGCCCGCACATGATTTGCAGCTACATGTCCCTTATTCTGACACACTGTCATTTTTGCTTATTTTTAAATAAAGCCTTTTAGAATCAATTGCAGCTACTCAATTTTTAATAGTGGAAAAATCTGCAGTTTCTCTCTTGAAGGACGACACAGGTACATCCTCCTTGAGGATGTTTACTACAGGACCCAGTGCAGTTCCATGTACTGCAGAGGAACATTTTTCTGCAGAAAGGTATCGCTAAGCTTCTGTCTAGAACAAGAAAATGTAGATGTATATACACATCCAGCCTGATTGCTGCAAAGTTAACACTGTTAACTTCCTGCAGGTACAAAACTTCCCGTTATATTAGTACTGACGTCAGAGAAATAGAAGAAAATAAAGCTAGCTTGCTAATTTTTAAGCTACATGGGTCCTCCACCAGCACAGCTTCTAAGCAGTGACATAGCTTAAAGAAAGACTAAGAATTTAAAGACAACAAAGGACAAACTCCTCGAGCGTGTTTGGAGGGCTGCACAGTATGGCACTAAAGAAGAACGTCTTAATACCATAAAAAAAACCACACAAAACCAGACCCGGGTCAGGCAATAGAAACCATATCAGACAAACTCATGCACAGCGTTTGACAGCCAGGGCTGGCTCTTTTTAATTGGAGAGACAAAAAACCCAAGTTTTAAAATACAGCCATTGAAAAGACAACGAATTAAGAAACATGTAAACACAGCAGAGGCTTAATTACAGGTTGCACTGCTTGGTTTAGTACTTGCACACTCCCCCCTGCCTGACTCTGCCTGGGAGAGAGGGAATGACCCAAGTACTGAACAGAACCACCCAGCTCCAGGGGACACGACTGCTCGAGTAGCGTCTGCCCCTTACCATGCTAATGAAATGCTTTTCTAAAGTACCGTGTCCTGGAGTGACCTTATGCTTCAACTTCTCTCTAAAGATGCTCAGCACATCTGCTCCACCCCAGACAGAGGGCCTAGTGGGTAACAGGTTGAACGGTCCACTTAGATTAAGTAAAAATGGGGATCATTTCTAAATTGTGGTTCCACAAGTAGGGACACACAGGAGAGGGGCACAAAGTAGGAAAAAAAAAAACCCACCAAACCAACCCAACGTATAGGCTCATGCACCTTTTCCAAGTAATCCCTCCAGAAGTGATGAGCAGATGTTTGATAGAAATCTCCTTACAGTGAGAGATGTCTTGTCAGACAATTATCTTACATCCAGTACTGATGCTCTTCGGCCAGTAAACGAAACACTCCTGGAATGCAGAGACATCTTCATCCATGGGGTTTCTTTAATACCACATGGCCTACAATCAAGAGGAATAGGCAAGGAAAAAAATTCTAGGGGGGATGGGAGTTGAGGGAAAGCTAGAGGGTAGTTAGGGCACTGCTGTGCTCAGCTTAGCCACGGAAAGATAGTCTGCTATCCCCAGAGGCTCCCAATGGGAGCTGCACTTGTCTCTTTTAAAGATTTTGTATTGCCACAACACAGGTGGTTCCCCCTGCACAGAGGCGGGGGGAGTAGAGTGAGTGTCAAAAGTAACATCCAGATTCCTTTGCCATGCGAGACCTGCAGCAGGTTACCACCCCTTGCCCTGGCATAACAAGGTAGTTGTCTAAAGTAAGCTTTTCCTTCAGTCTTAGGAAGACACGGCTCCAGCCCATGGCACAGACTTCTCATGTAAAGAAAAGCAAGCCACGTCTTCACTATTACAGAGCAGAAACATGGTGTGACACGAGCATTCAGCAGAGATGAGATCATTAGTGTCCTCTACAACAGAGCGAGACTGTCCAGCTCTACTAAAAACCACAACCTTACACGTGGTGAGTAAAAGATAACTTACTTTGGCAAGCAGAAACACACATTTATCACTGAAATACAGTAGCTGTCTTATTACATAAAAAGCTCCCCTTCCCACCCAGGCCCCATTCCCTCCACCAGCACTGTTCCACTAAACAAAGCATACGTCCATTTCCCAGCTACAAGACAACTGTTCTACATTCAGCTGTAGGACAGAGGTGGAGAGATTCATTCCAGAGTCAAAAGGAAGCTGGACAAAACCCTAGTAAGCCACAAACTCATAGCGAAATCCAGACAAATCCCACTTGCTAGAGCTCATATCCCAGCATTTAGTGCAGGCTTGTCTCTCCATCTGGTAGGAGGTCTAACCACCTGCTTCCTTGAAGGGCATCTAAACAGGATGGATATTCTCCAGACTCAGTCAATCAAGTCTACAAAGCCACATCTAATTTTTAATAGAGGAGTGATTCCCTTCTGGGAACATTCTCATGATTCTACTTAGCTGAAGACTACAAGAAGCTTATTTTAGAGAAGAAAAAACCCACATTCAGGTGCTCAGTTCATGGCATACCCTCAGACCTCACTGGTGATTTCAGCTCAGGCCTCAGGAATGTGTCTCTGGAATCGGAGAGCTCTACTGTCCTTCCAGTTGCTGCTTGGCTTCATCTAGCAGCACACACAGGCCATGAGCTTCTTAAAACAATTGCATTCACTTTCTGTCCTTACTAATCCTCATCCCGCAGGCGCGAGGGAGCGAACAAAACAATACACACGTGTTTCTATACTGCCGTCTGTCCCTACTACAAAGCCCGCTCTGTCACAAAAGTACAGACATGAGCAGGGCAGCGTGTGCAGCGTAAGCCCACTCCCAAGAGAGCCCCCATTTATTTCTCACATTCCAAAACTATTCTCTAGACCTCTCAAGGCTGGTCTGCCCCTGCTCTGCAGCAGCAACTGGGACCTGTATGAGTGCAGCAACCAGAGACTGAATCTCAGGGGCACTCAGGCAGCTGCCGGGACAAGACTAGGAAGGCACTGCTCTCCACCAGGAGCCTTCCTGCCCCCACTTCTTGCACACCCAGCAGCACTGGGACCTTCACTGCTCTGCCCAACCTGTGCCACCTCCTACTGCATTCGCATGCCTCACTACCTCCTACCAGCCACAGCTCCCCCTTGACGCAGCACGGCAGTCGGGAGCTCCACAGCAAGGACACAACAGCACGCCTGCTGCCCGTGCTCCACAGGGCTCTGTGGCAGTCCCAGGGCTGACTCAACTACATTATATAACTGTTTGTGACAAGGAATCCAATGCCAGCATGAAGAGGAAGGGGAGGCAGTGAGGGGATAAGACTAAGCAATTTCAAGTAGGCCGCACCTCAATCTCTGACTCCCTCCTCTGCCTGCCAGCTAATCACTGTGTCATTTTCCCTCGTGAAGATTTCAGAAAGGCAAGAAAAATATCCATCCTACACAGCCCCGAAGCAACCTGCACACCGCAGGGAAGAAGCAGCAGATTTGGCCTTCACTTGCTCTCTCCCTCCCCGCTGCCACACTGAAAGGGTCTCAGGGCAAAGAGGAGATCAGGCAGCTCTGCAGCCTCCGAACACACGCCTCAAAGTAACCGACCCCAGAGGAATGTAGTTGATTGGGAAGCACTGAGGTACCTTCAACTCCACACCACCAGTGCTCCAAAGCTTGCCTTGCCCTCCCATCCCCTTCCCACCCTACGAGTCCTTTGAAGAAAGGAATTAAGTCAAAAACGGGTATTTATTTTCATGAAGTCTCTGAAGTGTTTTTTCTTCCTCCTTGCTGCTGTCCCCACTGGCTCCACAGCAGCCTTCCTCTGCGTGGCCTCTCACTGCCGGCTGTTGTTCTCTGCAGGCTGGCTGGGGGTCTTGGCCTCGGTGTGTGAGGATGTCCCCTCAAACCGCTGGGAGGCGATGGCTGCTTGGTGGGACATGCTCTTCCTCACTATGTCTCCTTTCCGCCAAAGCACCACCTCCTGTAGTAACACAGCCAGCAGGGCTTGTCAGGGCTTGTGAGACCCTCTCCTGGCCCCTCCCAGACCCAAAGGCTGAACCAAGCTGCTAGGCGAGCCGCTTGCACCCAGTGAGAACTCAGCCCATGCTGGCACGTTCCACCCGCAGCCATGCACATGAGACCACTTGCAGTGGCAAGCAGAGGCCTCGCACTGCAGCCTTCCTGAAAATTTGGGTAGAGCACTCCTCCCCGGGATCTGAGCACACAGAGGCAACCACTGGACGTCTAGGGCAGCTCTGTCCCATTGCCATCGGCTACCACATTGGAATTCATAAGGTGAAGCACAGAAGCTCCACCAAACGGCAACAGAGTGGAAAAGAAGTCCCAGGTGGGCACCTTCTACATGCATCCCTGCCACCACGCACATCTGACCTGCATGGACCATTCCTTTTAGACCCTCTTTGCACACTCTAATTTTGTCTGGTCCTTAACAGATATTCCGTCAAGAACATGATTCTCCCCCACTGGAATCCCAAATTCCCAGAAGGTCCTTATAACATAGTATCCCAAGCAACAGTCTACAGGTCCAAGAAGAACTAACAGCTCTGTTTCTCACCTGCTGTTTAAAGTAGCGTCTCTCTTCCTCATCGATCAGCACCAGATTGAGGTAATAACGCACCGAGAACTTCTTATTGATGTCCCTCATCGTTGGAGTCAGCTCGTAGCCAGCCAGAAAGAGTCTGATGGGAATGGACTCCCCTACAAAGTGCACAGAACCATCAGCACAGACAGAACACACAGATATAAACTAGGAGAGCACGAGCAAAACAAAATCTCACTAGGCCACAAACTTTGTGACCGTTTCCACAAGTGGAGTAAGATGAGCTAAGAGACCTCAGCTCCCTTCAAAAAATCAGCATGCACCGTCCATAGCCAGATCCTGCCCTTGCTAACAGCTATTCCATCTCCACTTCAACAGCACAGGACTCATTTGTGACCTGCATCGAGACAGCACCGTAGGAAAAAATTAGTAAGGTGACATTCTCTCTGGCAGGTGACTCTGCTGGGCAATAGAACTGGAAAACAAGTGGCACAGGAGATTGGCACAGAGCTAGAACACCATCTTTCTGCTCCAGGTTGCAGCAATGCCAGCTGGTGGCCCATGCCAACAGTGAATTTACATCTATTCCTGCTTCTGCCAGTGCTTCATCAAAAGAATTAAGTCATTGCAACTCATGATGCCTCAATTCCCCCTCATCATACCAGAGAAGGAAGGGGATCATATTTAATCACCTATTCAAACTGCCGTGAGTCCACCAGTGAAATAGGATGCATACTACTACAGAGCACACAGATGCAGCTGAAGATACTTCAGGACTCATATTCCCACCCCAAAAGACTTCAGAAGAGGAATTCTGAAGGGTTCATCTGCCTTCTCACCTCTCACAGGTGCCCCATCCATGATCTCATATTTAGCTATCGTGTCGTTCTCATGATATACGTTGGGTCCGGTCCCTGTTGTTTCTCTCTTGATGATATCTATCTCCATGTGTTTGATCTTGATTCGTACCAGCAGGAAGTAGATCTTTCCGACAATCACATCTTTTAAATGATACCTAGCACATGAAGGAAGAAAGCACCACAATCAAACACCACGCAGCAGACCAGGACTAAGACTGAAGAGCAGGAGCTTGCTTGTCAGGCACGTTGCTCTTATCCACAGCCCCAGATGTAAATTTCAGATAGCGTATCATCCACCACCACCCCCACTAGGCTGCTGTAAACAGCACTTCATCTTTCATTCTCCGGTCTTTTGGAAATCAACAAGAACATTTAGCATGATCAGATAAATTAAAAACAGAATTTAGGCTGAATATCTGCAAGAAACCCCTGTGACAGCAAAGCCTCCAAAAGCAATTTTTTAGGCCAATTAAAACTAACCCAAATGTTACACTGCAGGGAGATTTGCTAGCATCAGCTGGGAAAGATGCATTAAAAGTAGTTGAAAAGAGTTGTTTCCAACTTCTGTGCCTGAATTAGGGTCCCACTTCAGCTGTATTGTCTGGTAAAGAGCAGATGTTAGACTTTGAAGACACTTGGAAATACTGGTCTTGCTGAGGATACAGGGAATGCGACGTTACCGCCACAGCCTCACGCTGTGCTCCAAGCTCAGTAGGCCACAGCCATTGCTTCCCACTCCTTGGTCCAGAGAGCACATCTATGGACAAGGAGAGGAATCCGAAGATCCTCAACCAGGATCTGAACTGTCTGCCAGCCTCGCTGGAGCGCATGAACAAAGAATCCCCTTGAGGATCACATGCAAGACGCATGCCTCGGGCTTCCAAACCAAGCTGTCCCCTGTAGCAGATGGTTTCCCGTAGCCACTGGCTGCTCTTGAGACACTTACTTGGACTTGTTATACTCGAACTCAATGTGTAGGCAATCCTCAATCCCCACCTCCATCTTAATAGAGGAGTTGAGCTCTGGGTAGGTGCTCAGAGTGTGCACAACTATGTCCATCTCCTTCACCACATCGTTCAGTCTGCGGCTGACAGTCGCTCGGAGGAAATACCTGCAAGGAGAGTCCCCCTCCTATTAGGGTTGTACAGGTAGCAACAGAGATGAAGGAGGGAGGGACACGGGGCTGAATGGATTGCACTGGGCTACTCAAGCGGTCTTACTGGTACCCTGGCTTCTGGAGCAGCCAATACCCCATGTTGGAAAAGACGGAAGGGAATTTTCAAATGGAAAAGCAGACTCTTCTCAGACTTCTCTAAGCTTTCATGCATGTGAGCCCGAGTTACCTAAGCACCATTTTGGGGATGTGAGTAACAGCTTGCACATGTCAAAACCACTGCCCTTTTGCAAGAGATTAGATCACACCGGTCTCCACAGACACACCTCTTTCTGCAGATCTGAGAATCTTCCAACCCCCCCTTCGAATCCAGTGACTAGATTTCAAGTCAACTGGAGTGCCTAGATGTGAAATACAGTTTGCAACATATGAACAAGATACAAGCCAGGCATCTGTTTGCATATAGAGCACAATTAAAGTTGACAAGACCGATCACAAGGCAGCAAAAACGTCCCCATTGAAGACTAAAGCAAACAATTTCTTTTGGTTTTTGAGTTATCAAATAAATTAGAAAGTATTTGGTTGATTCAGAAGGGGCTGGTGTCTCTCGTATTACTTAAATGGTGCAAAACAAGTTCCATAAAGCCTGATGCATGCTTATAAAAGTAGAGCCCTCAAAGACAGCCTTCTACAACTCAGCCCACCAAAATTCATTTGGAGTTACATTACAGGCTTGCAAGGATGTCTGGGAAGGGATGCTGCACTCCAGTATCATCACGGTAAATATCAGTACTTGCACACTGCACAGAACCAAGAACCGGGGTCAGCAAGGGGACGAGACTCACCGTAACTTCACATTCTGCCCTGTGTAGGACTCATAAGGTTTTTCCACATGCGTGAATTCAAAGTCAAATGTCTGCGATTGAGTGAATTCACCAGGACGGGCCAGGTCTTTCACCAGAGACACGAACTCGTGGTGGTTTCCTCGGTCATAGTAGAGTTCTAGGAAGACAGAAGTCCAGGTTAAGCAGTGATGCTTAATCCCACGTGACACAGTGAGGAACGGCAGGAGATTTCACAGCTACAAGCAACTGCCTTCTCCAGATGACTACTTTCTTCACCACTATTCAGAGAACCTACCAGGGGAGCCTGTGGTTCCAGTGTACTGCACTTGTTCACTGCTCTGCATCGGAGCCAGAACTTTCCTCCGTGAAACAGGAAGAAGAGGTCCGCACAGCCTCAGCTACTACAACAAATCAGGAACTCAGCTTGCCTTAGAGTGACATGGGTCACCTATTATCAACAGTAATTACGTTCAGACTGTTTGAGAAGGGGAGCCAGCAGCTCACGCAATCCCTTCCAATCATTTTCTACACAATAGCTCAGGCCAAAGGCATTGCCACTGTAAAGAGAGGAAAAAACACCACTGCTTCTCTGGAACAGCAAACAGTGACAGAGCAAAAACGAAGGGCTAGGAGGCTTTGAACTGTTCCTGCTTATCCTTTGACAACAAAGAGTTTGAGTAGTCTCGATTCACACCAGGGAATAAGCAACAGTGGAGATCCTCACCGATTCTGCACAAAGCCAGTGTTCAGTGCATGACTACCAAGTGTGCGGGGAGGCAGTTGAGTCAACCGTCCCACCAGCCCCTGGATAACACATTAATGGCCATGTGAACCCCGATGAGGGAAGAGCATTCACCTTTGGAAGCACTCTTCAAACCAGGTCACGTAACCAACATGGTCACATT